>NW_027169525.1:0-5000 GCF_036898095.1 Palaemon carinicauda
CCCTTGCAAGACAAATTAAATCCCATCACAAGAAAACTTGATTCTCCTTGCAAGGAAACTTGAATCCCCTTTCAAGAAAACTTGAATCTCCTTGCAAGAACATTTGAGTCCCCTTGCAAGACAACTTGAATCCCCTTGCAAGAGAAAGGAAATAAAGATTGAACATTTTCTTGCCAGAGGCCACATGAAAAAAAAAAAAAAAAGCTGCCATATATTTTGCAACAACACCAAAGGTCCCTTGACCTAATCTGGCAAGGGAGACCGCATTTGGCCCCGTCCTCTCCTGTCAGGTCAAATTGGATTTGACCGGCTTCTCTGATGGACGCTGAGAAAAATACAGACTTTGTTTTTTTGTCTTTCGATGCGTAGGTTGATGTTGCCTCTTTTTAATATTTTGTATTCCATTCATCGAAATTAATTATTTTTGATGGACGCTGAGAAAAAATATGGGCTTTGTTTTTTTTTCTTTCTATTTCATTTATTGAAATTAATAATTTGTTTTACTGTAAAAATAGTATAATTTTGTAGTGAAAATACATAGTTCTTGAGGAAATGAAAGTTGAATTATAGTTAGATTATTAAAATTAATAAGTATACTTAATTATATTTGGATAAATTAGTAGTTTTTTTTGCCTTTTTTATAAATATTTTTTTTTGAGTTATGTATCAGGTGTTCTTTAATATTTTTGTTGTATTTATATTAACTATTTATTTGTGTTTCTTATCTTATTTAGAAGCTATTATTATTATTATTATTATTAGTAGTAGTAGTAGTAGTAGTAGTAGTAGTAGTAGTAGTAGTAGTAGTAGTACAGTAATAATAATAATAATAATAATAATAATAATAATAATAATAATAATAATAATAATAATAATTTATCATTACTATCTACTTCTTCTAGGAATCATGAATAATATCATATTTACTGCAAATATACAAAACAAAAACGCACACACATCACGTACACACGACATACTGTAAGCACTGAGCCTCCTCTCCCCCCCCCCCCCCTTTTAAGTAAGTCTTCAGTATAGCGTTACACAATCTTCCCATTGTTTATAAACAGTCTGGTTACGGCCGAAGTATCTTAAAAACAGTGTCTTGGGTGTAATATGGCTTATTATCTTTATAACCTTCCTTTTTTAGAGGGGCGGGTACCTGTATTTTTTCTTTTTTTTTTTCTTTTTTTTTAGTGTTATTCATGTGGGGTTTATTTCATAATTAGGGCTTGCAACATACCGTAGGTAACATTATAGAGGTTCAAAAGTTCAAACTCGCAGCAAATGTTTTTCGTGTTGAACAGGGTTGCATAAGTCCTTTTATAGTTTATATATCAAATATCTGTTATTATTATTATTATTATTATTATTATTATTATTACTTGCCAAGCTACAACCCTAGTTGGAAAAGCAAGATGCTATAAGCCCAGGGACTCCAACAGGGAAAATAGCCCAGTGAGGAAAGGAAAGAAGGGAAAATAAGATATTTAATACAGTAACAACAATGAAATTAATATTTCCTATATAAACTATCAAAACTTTAACAAAACAAGAGGAAGAGAAATAAGATAGAATAGTGTTGTTTTTAAAATGTTTTAGTTTAAATTTCATTATTTCTTATATCGTTTACTTATTTCCGTATTTCCTTTCCTCACTGGGCTATTTTTCCCCTGTTGGAGCCCCTGGGCTTATATCATCATGCTTTTCCAACTAAGGTTGTAGCTTGGCGACTAATAATAATAATAATAATAATAATAATAATAATAATAATAGTATTTAATAATAATAATAATAATAATAATAATAATAATAGTATTTTGGGAAAGGACAAAATCTGTAGAGAAATTTACAAAGATTTCACAGTGAAAATAACTGAATTAATGAGATTTTACAGAGAAAATTAATATTTCACTGTGAAAGTAAAGATTTGCGGGGAAAATAACAGGGATGTTACATTGAAAATAACAGATTGGCCTGTGAAAATAGCCTAGATTTGTCAGTGAAATTAACAGTTTTACTTAAAATAAACTGTAAAAATAACATTCATTTTGCAGTTAAAATAACTGGGATTTTACGGGGAAAATAACCGGTGTTTACTGTGAAAATAACCTATATATATATAGAGGTCTTATAACGGGAGTTTTACTGTGAAAATAACGTAGATTTGACAGTGAAGATACCAAATTTTACTGTGAAAATAACTGATGATTTGGAAGTGAAAATAACACGTGTTTTGCTGTGAAAATAACCTATATTTGGCTGTGAAAATAACAAGTTTACTGTGTAAATATCCTATTTATGGGTGTGAAAATAACAGGTGTTTTACCATGAAAATATCTATATTTGGCATTGGCAATAACAGTTGTTGTAATGTGAGTGAAAATAACCAAGATTTGGCAGTGAAAATAACAGGAGTTTTACTGTGAAAATATCCTATAAATATCTGTGGATATAACAAGTGTTTTACTGTAAAACTATCTATATTTGGCAGTGACAATAACAGTTGTTTTTATTGTGAAAATAACCAAGATTTGACAGTGAAAATAACAGGAGTTTTACTGTGAAAATAACCTATATTTTGCTGTGATAATGACAGATTTTTACATTGAAAAGTATGATTTATCTAAATGGGAAAACTACACACACACACACGTGTATATATATATATATTTATATATATATATATATATATATATTATATATATATATTATATATATATATATATATATATATATATATAAATTGTTTATATCAGAATTGAAACTAGTTACGTAAAAATAAGATTGAAATATACAAAAAAAGGAGCTGTTGAAAATAAAAACTAAAATAATAGACACATTCCTGCCCCCTCCCCCCAAAAAAATACTTTTCATGGAAAAATAGTAAACAATTTTTATTGAGTTAAATTTTCCATAATTTGTAACAGTAAATAATAGTTGAAACTGAATTACGCTGAAATACTGAATTAGTAATATTATCCAACAAAGAAAATGCAACGACACCCAGTGACAGTTTTATACAAGAGTCAATAGATATAGCTCTCTCTCTCTCTCTCTCTCTCTCTCTCTCTCTCTCTCTCTCTCTCTCTCTCTCTCTCTCTCTCTCTCTCTCTCTCAGTTTATGCCCACTTTATCAAAGTTTAAGACAAGACTTAAGAGGCATATTGGTTAAGGGAATTTTACGGCTGCAGGAAAGTTTGTAGACTTATATGCCTTCGGCATAAATCATATTTTGGCAACTCTGCTTTACGACAAGTTGCCAGATGTTGATTTTTTCTGGCTGTGTTTAGAACGTTTGTTCTTATATATATATATATATATATATATATATATATATATATATATATATATATATATTATATATATATATATATATATATCATATGTTTTTATTCACTTGCAGGATTCTCCATAACATCCTTCATTTATTTATTAGACGAAAATCCTATTTGGCAACTCCCTTCATTTGTAGTTGTCAGATGTTTCCTTTATGTCTATTCAATTGTGTATATTTTAGATGTTTAATTTAGTATTTGATGGTACTTACAATTATTATTATTATTATTATTATTATTATTATTATTATTATTATTATTATTATTTATACACGTGTCAATCTTTCAACAAATATACACCGATATATATATATATATATATATATATATATATATATATATATATATATATATATATATTATATAAAGAGAGAGAGAGAGAGAGAGAGAGAGAGAGAGAGAGAGAGAGAGAGAGAACTTATTAAGTAGCTAAATGGAGTTACAAGCCCCATGGTCATTGAAACCTATTATGGAAGAAATTTATTAATTAAATGCCTCTGGTAATATCAATATCTATAAATTTAAGGCATATTTTATTTTGACTTAATTTCATTATACTATATAAGTATTATATTTTCTTAACCCAATAATCCTGATTCATTAAAAATATCTTTAATATCTTTTTCATTATGATTATTTTTTATATATTACAAAATTACTTTTAAAATATTAATATCTTTTCTCTTGATATATTTATTCGTATTTTACAGTATTTATTAATTATCACATTTTTTCTTATATATTCACTAAGATAATTTATAATTTCCTAAAATAATCTTAACTATCTTAAAGATAATGAAACTAATGATATATTTTCTTTATTTCCAGGTAAAGATGAAGCCTGTGTTGTAAGGTCACGTGATTTAATTCAGGTAAAGATAATGTTCTATATATATTTTTTTTTATTTTTTGTGTTTTGTCTTAATTGTTTTTATGATTTTGTTCATATATCTTATATAATATTTATATAATATTCCAGTCTATTTGTTCGACAGTTGTTTTTATTTTATTTTTCAATTATGCTATTTTAGGTAAAATTGTTATATATATATATATATATATATATATATATATATATATATATACATATATATATATATATATATATATAATATATATATATATATATATATATATATATATAGTATTCCTTTATTTCCTCGACAATAATTATTTTTATTTTTATTTCCATATCTACTATTCTAAATAAAATATTTTTTCGATAGTTCTCAACTTAATTCGTGAATTTTTGGAAATTGATTTTTATTTGTGATAATATTTTTTTTTATTATTTTGCAATTTTTCTTATTTTTCTACCATGAAAATAACAAATTGGAAATATATAAAGTAATGGATAGTTATTAACTATTCAAGTTTTTGATATTTTTTCAGTATTTCATCTTTAATAGAATTATTATTATTATTATTATTATTATTATTATTATTATTATTATTATTATTATTATTATTATTATAATACCACAGCATGAATCACCTTAACAATATAAGTATTATTAAATTCTACCTAATTAAACATAAAATCTGATACCTGGGTATAATTCCCCGTAGACTTTTCCCATGTTTACATTCGTATCTGAAATTCCCCACTCCACCTCCCGTATTCTCCCCACACTTCCCCTTCGTCCCCACACTTCCCCTTCTTCC
>NW_027169525.1:12500-37185 GCF_036898095.1 Palaemon carinicauda
CACAAACACATACACACACACACATGCTCCCTTAAGTCCATCATATTTCAAGCCATGCACACACACACAGACATGCTCCCTCAAGTCCAGGATATTTCAAGCCATGTACACACACACACACACAAACACATACACACACACATGCTCCCTCAAGTCCATCATATTTCAAGCTATGCGCACACACACAGACATGCTCCCTCAAGTCCAGGATATTTCAAGTCCTGTACACACACACACACACACACACACATGCTCCCTCAAGTCCAGGATATTTCAAGCATGTACACACACACAAACACACACACACATGCTCCCTCAAGTCCAGGATATTTCAAGCCATGTACACACACACACAAACACATACACACACACATGCTCCCTCAAGTCCAGGATATTTCAAGTCCTGTACACACACACACACACACACACACATGCTCCCTCAAGTCCAGGATATTTCAAGCCATGTCACACACACACACACACACACACATGCTCCCTCAAGTCCAGGATATTTTAAACTATGTATACATCATCTTTGGTTAACTGGTTTTCCTCTGAACAGGTTCTGTACAGGTATAAGTCTTCCAACCTTTGGTGGGAAGGTAGAGGCACTCTTAAAATAGCTATGGTAAGCAGCTCTTCTAGGAGAAGGACACTCCAAAATCTAACCATTGTCTCTAGTCTTTGGTGGTGTCATAGCCTCTGTACCATGGTCTTCCACTGTCTTGGAGTAGAGTTCTCTTGCTTGAGGTACACTCGGGCACACTATTCCATCTAATATCTCTTTCTTCTGTTTTGTTGAAATTTTATAGTTTATGTATGAAAATACATTTTGATATTGTTACTATTCTTAAATATTTTATTTTTCCTTGTTTCCTTTCCTCACTGGGCTATTTTCCCTGTTGGAGCCCCTGGGCGTATTGCATCTTGTTTTTCTAACTAGGTTTGTAGCCTAGCAAGTAATAATAATAATAATAATAATAATAATAATAATAATAATAATAATAATAATGATAATAATAAGTCTATATTGTGAAATATTTGCCGTTTAAAAACGGTAAAAAATATTTGAATAAATGTCACCAGGCATTTACCGTTTTAATAACGAATTATTTAACGTAAATATGTGATATTAGGGTCACCAAGCCGTTAAAAGATCATAAAAAAATAGGTAAAAATGACGGTCGCCTTATTTTACTGAAATACGGCTGAGAACCGTATATTTTTTATAGAGAATTTCCGATTAAAATTACGGTTATTTTTAACATTGTAGGTACTGAATCAGTAGCAGATTTGATATTAATTTATCTAGAAAAATTAGAGATCTAACTTGTATAAATCTGGATTTTAACTTTGCTTTAGAATTAAGAATAGGAACAGAATCAGGGGCTTAGCTAGAATTTTTTTTTTTTGGGGGGGGGTGTGGGGGCCTGAGTTAGTAAAGATACTATCATACTTTTATTATCTGAACCTGCTTTGGAACTCCCCTCTCTTGGAGGCCCAGGGGTGCATTTTAAAATTATTATTATTATTATTATTATTATTATTATTATTATTATTATTATTACTTGCTAAGCTACAACCCAAGTTGGAAAAGCCTAATGCTATAAGCCCAAGGGCTCCAACAGGGAAAATAGCCCAGTGAGGAAAGGAAATAAGGAAAACTACAAGAAAAGTAATACACAATTAATATAAAACATTTTATGAACAGCAACAATATTGAATGAATATTTCATATATAAACTATAAAAACTTAAAAAACCAAGGTGACGAGAAATTAGATTGAATAGTGTGCCCGAGTATACCCTCAAGCAAGAGAACTCTAACCCAAGACAGTGAAAAACCATGGTATAGAGGCTATGGCACTACCCAAGAGTAGAGAACAATGATTTGATTTTGGAGTGTCCTCCTCCTAGAAGAGCTGCTTGCCATAGCTAAAGAGTCTGTTCATTAATAGAAATAATTGGAACGACTAATGTTACCTGAGAAAAGGTATATTATCATTCATCGACAACTCTTTCTTTACCCAACCTAACCCAGCCTAGGGTAATCCGACCTAACTTGACCTGACCTTACCTGACCTTGACCTTGTCAATGAGGTATTGATACCAGAAGCACTACTGTTATTTGAAAATAATTTATAGGAGAATTTTAATCTGGGTTCATCATATCTGATTAAATCATGTTTTAATTTATGGCTTAAAACTCCTGATTAATTATGAGTTAATGTCATAATTATCTCTTCAAATTATATAATGAAATAAGCAAGAAAATTATGAATAAATATATTTTATACATAAACTAAAACACTTTTGAATAAATTATTAATCCCTAATAAGAACAGAGCTATATATTTCAAGGGTTTGGGTGGCCGATGTGGTAACGTCTCTGCCTGTTGATCGCCAGATGGGGGTTCGAGTCCCGCTCGAACTCGTTAGTTCCTTTGGTCACTGCAACCTCACTATCCTTTTCAGCTAAGAATTTGCGGGTTTAGGGGAGCCCATAGGTCTATCTGCTGAGTCATCAGTAGCCATTGCCTGGTCCTCCTTGTTCCTAGCTTGTGTGGAGAGGGGCTTGGGTGCTTGGTTAGTCTCTAGAGCATTGTCCTGCTCGATAGGGCAACGTTACTGTCTCTTTCCTCTTGCCATTCATGAGCTGCCTTTAAAACCTTTAAAGGAATCGTTGTTAAATCTCTCTCTCTCTCTCTCTCTCTCTCTCTCTCTCTCTCTCTCTCTCTCTCTGTAAGCAAACTACATTTTATAATATTCTTCTGGATTCCGTAATCGTTAATTATTAACCATGAATTATGCATTAAACAAACTCTCTCTCTCTCTCTCTCTCTCTCTCTCTCTCTCTCTCTCTCTCTCTCTCTCTCTCTCTCTCTCTCTGTAAGCAAACTACATTTTATAATATTCTTCTGGACTCCGTAATCGTTAATTATTCACCATGAATTATGCATTAAACAAACTCTCTCTCTCTCTCTCTCTCTCTCTCTCTCTCTCTCTCTCTCTTCTCTCTCTCTCTCTCTCTCAACAAACTACATTTTATTGTATTCATTATTCTTCAATTATTCATTTTGTATGATTATGGTAACTATATAGATTATGCAATACACAACCCCCCCCTCCTCTCTCTCTCTCTCTCTCTCTCTCTCTCTCAACAAACTACATTTGATTATATTCATTATACTTCAATTATTCATTGTGTATGATTATGGTAACTATAGATTATACATTACACAACTCTCTCTCTCTCTCTCTCTCTCTCTCTCTCTCTCTCTCTCTCTCTCTCTCTCTGCAAATCTTCAATGACTTTATACTGTTCAATTCGCTTAATGAGTTTTCGAGTGCTCATGCGCGCGCGCACTTGTATTTCTTATTTTTAATTAATTCTTCTGCAATATAAGAGATTAAATTAATTAATTATTATTCATTATATAATCATTATGAATTCAAGAGTTAAATTAAAGATAGTCAGGAAATTTCATAATTAAATAGTAAGTTAGAAGCTGAGGTTTTTTATAAGGGTAATATAAATGAGTGTCGGGAGGATTGAAACCCCGGGCTGGATGACGGGAAGTCTGAAAAGTACAATATCATTGCCGTCTTCATCAGACCCTTATGGTTTGTTGCAAGGTTAACCCTAAATTATTTTTTTTAATTAATTTGAAATAAATTATAGACGATATAAAAATGAAGATAAATTTAATGGTACAGAAATTTTAATATTAAAAACTTAGGAATAAAAATAACTTTTAAATGTAATTATTCATGGTAATGTAATCACCAAACATTTTAAAAGGAATTTTTATAACGTAATTTCATTTGTTTTTATTACAATAACATTATTTTAATTGAAAAAAAAATATATTGAAAGAGCCGAAGGTAATTTTTGAAATCGAAAAATAACTGAAATTTTATAAGAACAAATTTGTAAGAAAAATTTTTAAAACTACCATAACAGAATAATTAAAGAAGGATAATGAAAATATAGAATTTAATAAAAGAAATATAATTTAGTTACGGAAGATTACATAGAAAATGTAATTTCAAAGATAATCCAATTACTATTCCCTTTAATGTAAAAGTAATTGAACTTTTCTGATGCTCTGCTTCATTAAGTTAATTAGCTCTCTCTCTCTCTCTCTCTCTCTCTCTCTCTCTCTCTCTCTCTCTCTCTCTCTCTCTCTCTCTCGTCATAATGCAATTGTTAAGGTTTTCTCTTATTATCAACATAGTGCTGAATGGACCCCCAGGGCCCCAGCGCTTTACTTGATAGGTTCTCTCTCTCTCTCTCTCTCTCTCTCTCTCTCTCTCTCTCTCTCTCTCTCTCTCTCTCTCTCTCCTCTCTCTCTCTCTCCCCTTCAAGTTAAGGTGATCTGTCTCATTGGATAGTATGGACCCCTGGACTTTTTTTTTTCCAAATCATCGGACCTAGATTACGTGCGAGCGGTTGTGGGTCACAGCGAGGCCTGAGACTTCCCCCAGAGCGTGTCTCAGTGAGCTAAGCTAGTCCAGTCGTGTTTGAAAGAAGAAATCACTTGGCCATATAGTGTTTGATGGGCAAATCGAATGTAATGTGAGAGATTCTCTCTCTCTCTCTCTCTCTCTCTCTCTCTCTCTCTCTCTCTCTCTCTCTCTCTTCCCTCTCTCTCTCTCGTTATTATTTTCTATCAGCATTTACCCCCAACATATAGTCTTCCTACATTCAAGAGTCGATTTTTTATAATTCCTATTTCTAGTCTGACATTCTTCGTTTCTGGGCTAGAAAGAGACAATAGGATTCCATCGTTTTCCAGACTTTTACCTAACAAGGAGCTGGGAGGACCAGGCAATGGCTTATGGTAACTCAGCAGGTAGATTGAAGACGACCTTACTAAAGTTTCCAACTATGGACAGTAAGTTCGTAGTTACTTATTCATTTTATTCATCCTTGAGCTGAAACGTATCTCTCCTTCTGCTTCCATGGATAGTAAGATGTTGGTTACTTATTCATTCTATTCATCCTTGAGCTGAAATGGAACTCTCCTTCTGCTTTTATGGATGGTAAGATCTTGGTCACTTATGAATTTTTTTCAAGCCTTGAGCGATTATTGAATCCGTAACTTAAGGTGTTCTCAACCTTTTTAATAGAATTAAACCCTCTCTAAATATAATTACATCATCCGTAAATATAATTAAAGTAATCTCTGTAATGTAATTAGCCCCACAACACAACAATTATAGATGGAGATGGTCTACAAATTGAGTAGCACGAACTAACTCCTTTGGAAAAGACCTCTTTAAATTTCCATTGCAAGAACAACAACAACAACAAAACAACAAATCCAGCCTTTCCTAGTCCACTGCAGGAAAAAGGCCTCAGACATGTCTTTATTCATGTTTGGTGTTGGTCAATTATCTTCTCCCCGCCGGGCAGTGTGGATTGGTGGTGGTGGGAGACGTTTTTTTGGTCTGATCGCTCACAGCAAACCACCCTTGTATGGTTGTCCCCGACTAGTACAGCTTTGCTGATCATGGCGATACATGAGCCTTTTCACCTCGTTAAGGGATACCCACTCAGAAGATATATATATATATATATATATATATATATATATATATATATATATATATATATATATATATATATATATATATATATTATATATATATATATATATATTTGTTCTGACACAGACACTTACCTCGAAACACTTTCATAGGAGTCACTGGTGGCTCCTCTCTAACGACCAGAGTTTTGCGTAGTTTACCCTACTATATCCAACGTGACCCGTTAGCGGAAGAGAACGTGACCTGGGGCAATGCCCGAGGTCAGCCATGTGGCGACGATCTCTACCTAGTCAGTATGTTTTCTGGTCGCGTTGTGTTCACACACACCGCTCCTCATTCTCTGTGCGACCCCCTTTGTGCTCGTTACTATGTAGTTACTACATGGTCTCGATTCCTTCACGAGTGATTAGTGCCTTATCTGTGTTCTTTTAGGATCGTTCCTTTGTGCTTTTATTGGCGTTTTAGTGCTTTGCCTTGCTTTATGCTTGGGTCTAGCGATCTCTGTGTGTGCTTTGGAGTACGATCGCCGTTGTCCTGGGCCTAGAGCCGGGTATTCGTGTTGGGCTTTCTTGTCAAAGTCTGTTCGCCGTCAGACACGTGTCCCGGGTGTGCCGGTTGGCGCGAGGTCCGATGGGTGAAATGCGGCACGATGAAGACGGATTCGAAGAGGTCTCCTAGGGAAACTAGCATGTCTTCCCCTGCGACGTCGGCAGGAGAGGGGGCAGGTAGAGTGCATTCTTCTCCCCTACCCAGAGTAGGGGACGAGGTAAGTCCTTGAAGTGTAAGAAGTTGGTGCCTCCTTCCCAAGGGAGAGATGTTGTGGGGGGAATCTTCTTTGTTCAGGGCAGATCAGGCGCCTACAAGTGAGTGTGTGGGGGTCCGAGGGACACGTCTCTCTCGTAGGGACGGCGTGTCGGCGGAGGACCCCATGTGGCCTAATAATGTTCCTTTTTTCTTATCACCAGATTCATGGGTAGAGGCCTCAGGCGCTTCAGCTGCGGAGGGATCCGCTGGCGTGGGATGTACCAAGGACGCCTTTGAGGTCCCCACTGGACATGGAAGAGGTCCTATGCTAGTCCTTCACCCTGGATTCGCATCGGGGCTCGATCCTTCGGGCCCTTCAAGCGAGGAACGTCGGAGACGACACAGGAGGAAGAGAAATCAGTCTGTGTGGAGGAACTCCCCTTGCGGTCTCCCACAGGATCTCGGGACGGGAAGTCCCCGTTCCCCTCCATAGAAGCCAAGAGCCCCGCCAGAGAGTCAGCCGATGGGCGGAGGACCTCGTCTTGTAGGCCTAAGTCCCTTCCTAGAGCCACTCCATCCGCTCAGTGGAGGGAGCCGTCTTCTAGGATGGGCAGCCTAGACGGGTCTCCCCATCGGGATGATAGACAGGGACAGGCACCCCCGTCGATCTGTTTCACGGAGGAGCCCGTCCCGGTTCTCGAGGAGAATGAGGATCAGTCTGTGTGGAGGAACTCCCCTTGCGGTCTCCCACAAGATCTCGGGACGGGAAGTCCCCGTTCCCCTCCATACAAGCCAAGAACCCCGCCAGAGAGTCAGCCGATGGGCGGAGGACCTCGTCTTGTAGGCCTAAGTCCCCTCCTAGAGCCACTCCATCCGCTAAGTGGAGGGAGCCGTCTCCTAGGATGGGCAGCCTAGACGGGTCTCCCCATCGAGATGATAGACAGGGACGGGCACCCCCGTCGATCTGTTTCACGAAGGAGCCCGTCCCGTCGTCCAGGTCCTCGAGGAGAATGGGGATCAGTCTGTGTGGAGGAACTCCCCTTGCGGTCTCCCACAGGATCTCGGGACGGGAAGTCCCCGTTCCCCTCCATACAAACCAAGAACCCCGCCAGAGAGTCAGCCGATGGGCGGAGGACCTCGTCTTGTAGGCCTAAGTCCCTTCCTAGAACCACTCCATCCGCTCAGTGGAGGGAGCCGACTTCTAGGATGGGCAGCCTAGACGGGTCTCCCCATCGAGATGATAGACGGGGACGGGCACCCCCGTCGATCTATTTCACGGAGGAGCCCGTCCTGTCGTCCAGGGCCTCGAGGATAATGGGTCTCGTTCCCAGACAACAAGCTGAGGGACCTAACTAGGACCTCAGGCTTGATACCTAAGAGAGCAGGAGACAGTCCTCCTTGAAGGGCCTCCAAGAGCCTCGCCAGGGAGACAGCAGAGGAGCGGAGGACCTCGTCTTGTAGACCTAAGTCCCGTCCTAGAGCCACTCCATCCGCTCAGTGGAGGGAGCCGTCTCCTAGGATGGGCAGCCTCGACAGGTCTCCCCATCAAGATGATAGTTGGAGACGGGGGGCCTCTGTCGAACTATTTCACGGAAGATCCCGTCCCGTCGTCCAGGACCTCGAGGAGGTAGGAAACGTCGGCCTAAGGGGGTAGAATGAGCCGAGGGTCCTGTCAAGGTCCCCGTCGAATAGGTGTAAGACCGCTAAATAGACGAGTATACCCGACTCTCGCCTCTGCGGCAGTGCCCATCCTCAGTCCACAACCTAGGGCGGAGGCGGCCGTCGCCATAGCTCTTCAACCCCGGACGGAGTACCTGGTCTACGGCAATGAGGGCATGCCAACGGGGGACTCCGCTTACAGGGTGGAGGTCCTTGTCGCCACGGCAAGACCCATCCTAGTGGAGGACTCCCCCTTTAGGACGGAGGCCCTCATCACCATGGAGATGCCCGTCATAACGGGGGGCCTCGCCTACAGGACGGAGGCCCTCTCCACCATGACCATGCCCGTCATAACGGAGGACTCCGCCTAGAGGACGGAGGTTCTGGATGCCATGGCAATGCCCGTCCAGTGTCAGCTCAAAGTCCTGTCTACAATCACGAGCTCTGTTGGAGGCTCTCCCGGGGCCGCCTCGATGAGTCAGCCCGAGGAAGGAGTCTTCTGACACCTTCACGGAGGGGCCCGTCACCATCTCGAAGGCTCAAAATGACGGAGGCACCCTTCTCACCTGGAAGGGCTTAACCGCGAGACTCGTTCAGAGCGGGGAGGGCCCGTGCTGACTCTACACGTGCTCTGATCCCTCCGTGGCACCCCTCCACGGGGAGCCTGTGCCTTTATCAAAGGCTCGTTAAGTGACAAAGGTGCCCATCTCTCCGGAAGGTCTTAGCCGCAGGTCCCGTCGGAGCGGAGGTGCCTGTGTTGAATCTACACCCCATCACGAATCTTGGAGGGTGATCTCCTTGATAAGGGGACACAAATTGAGCAGCCAATACCTCAAGAAGTAATTGACTGGCGAACTGGCCTTAACAGGGTTATGGAGGAACCTGTCTAGAAGAATTCATCTTTGGCTCCTTCCGAGGAGAGGGACGTAAAGTTGGGCGTAGCCATTGATAAGGTGTTCACCCGAATAGGGACACCTCCAAAGGTCACAGTTCAGCCAAACTGCTATAGGGCCCAAGAGCACAAGGCAAGTATTAGGCCTTAGAAGGCCGTCCACTTCGGACTAGTGAGAAGGAGTCCTAGTAGGGGTAGGACAAGGTGCCCCGGAAGACCGGCTAAATCTCAGTTGACCCAAACCAACAGAATGACTTACATTGGGAATAACCCTGGATTTGTCACAGGTCAAGACCTTTTCCACCCATAGACAGTCTGAACAACCTGGACAAAGTTCTCCTTCCCTTCCTTCGAGGACATCCCAGAAGAATGAAGGATGGGCAGAGGTTGGTAGGACATCTGGTGTCCTTAGAGAGGCTAGTTCCACATGGGAGACAGATCCTAAGGAGGGTTCAATGGAACTTAAAGGAGAGTTGGAACCAGAGAAGTTCCCCAGACAAGTGTTGCCAGTCCGGCAAGGAACCAGACAAGCCGTAGAATGGTGGCAGGATCGGTCACGCACTCTAAAAGGAATGCCCCTGTCCTCCCAACCTCCAGAATCCGCCAGTTTACGGACGGGTAGAAAGAAGGAGGGGGAACGCACCTCCGGGGAAAAGACAGCGAATGGGACTTGGACAGAAAGGGAGAAGTCCCTGCAAAGCAATATCCTAGAGATGAGAGCAGTCCAGGGAACCTGCAAATATTTCACGGAAGACTTGGAAGGGAATTCAGTGGCCCTGATGTCGGACAATGCAACCTTGGTTGCATACGTTAAGAAGATACGAAGGGCCCGGGACCATGACTCTCCCCAGCGCAGGACGGAAGAAGTGGTTGGTGAGACGACGTCGGCGATGGAGGACTCCGCGTATAGGAGGGTATTCGACTTGATTAAAGGCTACATAGCCTGGTGGAACCCATCCTACAGGAGTTGGAGACGGGGACCTCCGGCTTGAACAAGTTCTAGCCTACACCGCCCAGAAGGAGTCCTCACTTTCCCTTCCTGAGGCCACAAAGTAATTACCACACGAGGGAAAGTAGACCAAACGGGACTTACAAGACAGGGGAAACCCTGGACATCCTTTGCCAGGGCTTCTCAGACGGAAGGGTGACATCAGCAGCCACCTTCTTCTCCCAGTTCGAGTCTGCCCTTTCAGGGGGAGGGCTGAGATCAAAATAGTTGTGCAGACTGGCCCTTCAGATCCTGGATTGGGAAGGAAAAGAGGAAATCAACCCTACAGCAAACTTCATTCTGGGGAAGAAGAACGTCCTAGCAGGCGGCCTCAGCAGAACAGGACAAATAGTTGCATCGGAGTGCTCCCTGCATCCACAAGTGGCAAGCGACATCATTCAGATGTGGGGGTACCCAGTAATGGATCGGTTTGCAACAAGGGGGACGAGCAACTCTCCGTATTCTGTTCACCTGTCCCAGACCCGAAGGCGGCATTGGAGGACGTGTCTCAACTCAGATGGGACGATCTAGACGTGTACGCCTTTCCCCCCCTTCTTCCTAATAAGTCGAGTCCTCAACATGGGGGCAGCAACCAACCTTACAATGACTTTGGTAGCCCCTTTGTTGGTCGGAGAGAGAGTGGTTCGCAGACCTAATGAGTCTCGCCGCTCTCCCTCCCTGGACTCTTCCCAACATACCAGATCTATGGAGACGACCACATTTTCAGGGGTTTCACGAAACCCACAAGCCCTTCGTCTTCTCGCCTGGAGGTTATCCAGTTATTATTATTATTATTATTATTACTTACTAAGCTACAACCCTAGTTGGAAAAGCAGTATGCTATAAGCCCAGGGGCTCCAGCAGGGAAAATAGCTCAGTGCGGAAAGGAAAAAAGGAAAATAAAATATTCTAAGAAGAGTAACAACAATAAATATCTCCTATATAAACTATAAAAACTTTAACAAAACAAGAGGAAGAGAAATAAGATAGGAGAGTGTGCTCGAGTGTACCCTCAAGCAAGAGAACTCGAACCCAAGACAGTGAAAGGCCATGGTACAGAGGCTATGGCACTACCTAAGACTAGAGAACAGTGGTTTGATTTTGGAGTGTCCTTCTCCTAGAAGAGCTGCTTACCATAGCTAAAGAGTCTCTTCTACCCTTACCAAGAGGAAAGTGGCACTGAACAAGTACAGTAACCCCTTGGGTGATGAAGAATTGTTTGGTAATCTGTGTTGTCAGGTGTATGAGGATAGAGGAGAATATGTAAAGAATATGCCAGACTATTCAGTGTGTATGTAGGCAAAGGGAAAATGAACCGTAACCAGAGAGGAGGATCCAATGTAGTACTGTCTGGCCAGTCAAAAGACCCTATAACTCTCTAGCGGTAGTATCTCAACGGGTGGCTGGTGCCCTGGCCAACCTACTACCTACAGTTCCTCCTGAAAAGACAAAGGTACTCAAGCAAGACAGATAGGAGGATGCCCCTTTACCTGAGGAAATCCTCTACGGCCATCTACCAATCCAAGTGGACGATGTACGTCAAGTGGACAAGGATAAGAAGATAGAACCATTAAAAGTATCCATGCCCATTATAGAGGATTTCCTGGTCCATCTCAGGGATAAGTTGGCCGTGACAATCCTAGCGATTAAGGGAGTGCGAACTGCCCTTGGTAAAGTTTTTCTCCTGAGAGGCATAGTTCTCGGTTCTTCAAGACAGGTGTCCATGCTCATCAAGACTTTCGAGCAATCAGGCCCCTTCTGCCCCGAGAATCCCGAATTGGGACCTGGCAAGGGTTCTGGATATGCTCCGAAAACCACCTTTCGAACCCTTAAGAGACATTGTAGGCAGGAATCTCACATTCAAAGTGCTCTCCTTGTTAGCGTTAGCCTCAGCTAAGTGGGTGAGCAAGCTACAAGGATTTTTGTATGAGGAGGAGTTTTCTAGAGGATGGAAGAAGAGACCCCTTAAGTTAGTCTCCTCCTTCGTCGCCAAGACACAGGATCCATCAGTTTGGGTTCCGAGGCGTGAGAGCTTTACGATCCCAGCAATCCCAAATGAGGTAAACCAGGAAGGTTTGAAATTGTGCCTCGTCAGGGTGATTAGGAAGTGTCTTAAAAGAATGGCGAAGCCCCGTCCGTCTATCAAGAACCTCGTCGTTTCCTGGGGTCAAACGAAAAAGAACATCAAGAATACAGTTTCCTTTTGGGTCAGACAAAGAATTAGGCAAGCTCCCTAAAATGAGGGGTTTTCAGTGCCAAGAGAACCAAGGGCTCATGATGTTAGGGTTCTAGGCACCGTCCTTTCATCTGTAAAGAACATGTTGGTGGCTCAGGATCTTCGAGCAGGGACTTGGTCTAACCGGTCGACATTTCACTGATCATTATCTCAAGGACGGTACGAGGAACTCCCAGGATGGGCTTTCGGTCGGGCCGGTCATCTCAGCCTTCCATTCGGATTGTCGAATTAAGACCCGGCCTCGATAGGGAACCACAAATGTTCTAGACACACGGAGGCTTATTTTTCGTTGTCACCTTTTCCCCCTTTTTCTCGTACTATCAGTTATCCTCAGAGCTATCGCTCATTAGACAAGCCTCAAGAATCGCCATTATGGAACAAGAACAAGGAAGAAAATTGCAGAAGGGTAAGTGTTACCACACTTAATGAGTATTTTGTGTAGTTTATCCTACTCTCCTTTGGGGTCTTGGACTACGGGCACTCCCTCCTCCTAAGGTGTAAGTCTCCTATGAAAGTGTTTCGAGGTAAGTGTCTGTGTCGGAACAAATCACAAATTTTAAGTAATTTGTATTTTTCCTAATATACTTACCAAGAAACACTTTCCAGGTATGGCCCCCCCAACCGTCCCCGCAGTGCCTTACAGTCCTAGAGTATTGTTCCTTACATAAAACATACTGACTAGGTAGAGATCGTCGCCACATGGCTGACCTCGGGCATTGCCCCAGGTCACGTTCTCTTCCGCTAACGGGTCACGTTGGATATAGTAGGGTAAACTACGCAAAACTCTGGTCGTTAGAGAGGAGCCACCAGTGACTCCTATGAAAGTGTTTCTCGGTAAGTATGTTAGGAAAAATACAAATTACTTAAAATTTGTGATATATATATATATATATATGATATATATATATATATATATATATGTAATATATATATACATACATATATATATATATATATATATACACTCGCTAAGAATTTAGTAATAACAAATTGGGTTGTGCTGGCCGATGTGGTAAGGTCCGTGAATGGTGAACGCCAGACTGGGGTAAGAGTCCCGCTCAAATTCGTTAGTTTCTCTTGTCGCTGCATCCTCACCATATTGTTGTGAGCTAAGGATGGGGGGTTTTGGGGAGCCTCTGCTGAGTCATCCGCAGCCATTGCCTGGCCTTCATTGGTCCTAGCATGGGTGGAGAGGGGTGTTGGGATATGATCAGTGTCTAAGACATTGTCCTGCTCGATAGGGCAATGCCACTGTCCCTTGCATCTGCCATTCACGAGCGGCCTTAAAGCCTTTAAACTTATTTTAGTGGATTCCAAAGAAATATATTTTAGAGGTGTGAAATCTTAATCCAACGGAAGATAAAAACAGGGATTTGATCGTAATGTTGATTTTAGTAATTTTCATGAATGAAAATATGCTGTTTGAGTCGGGTTGAACCAAACATTGATAGAAAATTTGATACATAAAAAAAAATATATGGGCTATCAAGAAGGTAATATATATATTTGTCAGAAATCGATTTGCACATCTTGGTAATTATGTTTAGTGTTTTATTGCAATTCATTTTTGAAACAAAGGTACATTGATTTATCTCTAGAAGTTCAATTTCGGTGCTTCCAACGAAGTCCATTCCTTATCCTATGATGTAGGACTTTTACCTCCTTCATCAAAGGATATGTCTAAATAAAAAAGGTCCCTTTTCTCTATATTTTCCTTTGTCCAACCGCTTCATCCTTCCAACTGAGTCCATTACTTATCTTATGATGTAGGACTTTTAACATCTGTATTAAAAGGATATGTCCACCTCAAAAAAAGTTCCTTTTTCTCTCCATCTTACATGGTCGAAGCACTTGATCCTTCTAACCAAGTCCATTCCTTATCCTATGTATGATGTAGGACTTTTAACATCTGCATCAAAAGGATATGTACACCTAAACAAAAATCCTTTATTCTCTACATCTTACATGGTCGAAGCACTTGATCCTTCTAACCAAGTCCATTCCTTATCCTATGTATGATGTAGGACTTTTAACATCTGTATTAAAAGGATATGTCCACCTCAAAAAAAAATTCCTTTTTTCTCTCCATCTTCCAAGGTCGAACCACTTGATCCTTCTAACCAAGTCCATTCCTTATCCTATGTATGATATAGGACTTTTAACATCTGTATCAAAAGGATATGTACACCTAAAAAAAAAATCCTTTTTTCTCTACATCTTACATGGTCGAAGCACTTGATCCTTCTAACCAAGTCCATTCCTTATCCAATGATGTAGGACTTTTACATCCTTCATCAAAGGATATGTCCAAATAAAAAAAAGGTCCTTGGTCAAGAAGATGGATAGGCAATTGCCTAAAACCAATGGTCATTGCTTGCAGGAAAGAAACCACATCTTTTGATAAATGTAAAAGATTGAGATGGGGTCGGGTTGGCCTTATGCCAACCAATCAGAAAAACAAATTTCGTCCAATGGGACTTTCATTTTCGATATTGGAATTCTTACAAAGAGTGTCAAGTGTCATGGCACATTTTGATTACTGTTCAACTGTTTAGAAATGTTATTAAAAGAATTAATGTTCCTTAATAATAATAATAATAATAATAATGTAACTTATGAATTCATATACCAGAAATTCCGTTTACATAAAGCTCTACAAACAACGATAAAAGCCAATGCTATACCTACAACATTTTGTATAAACTCTACGGACTTTGGACCCGCAGTTTCATATTTATAGTAAATTAGGTTTGTAATAGGATGCTCGCACCATTGAACAGATAGAAGCTGGGTGTATGTTTGTGTTGGTAGATGATAAGGTATCGTTTGTTTGTTTATTTATACTTTTTCTCACATGTTTATTTTTCCTGTTCTATGAAGGCGTGGGTTTTATGTTTGATTTATCTTTCTATTGTGACGTCAATGACCTTAGATGTCAGGATGCCTGAAAACTTTAAATCATTCATTCTATTGTGAATGATAATAATAAAGATAATAATAATAACATTTAATTATTTCTATACGAGCTTTCTTTTGCATTCATCATCCTAATTTTTGAATCCTCGTGGGACATAAATCCTTATTATAAAATTCCATAAGGAAATAAAATTGAAAATGAGAGTGACTGACTTTTTTTTAGTGTTCTTATGTCTGGGTTTACATAACGTTTAGTTCAATAGATTTTTTTTATTTGTTTAAATTCTAGTTTCGTAATTGATTGACTTTTGTGTTTGGGTGTGATTGTAATCTCTCTCTCTCTCTCTCTCTCTCTCTCTCTCTCTCTCTTAGAACTCCAGTTCTTTACCTAATAGCCCAGATCCAAACCAAGGTCTCTCTCTCTCTCTCTCTCTCTCTCTCTCTCTCTAGAACTCCAGTGCTTTACCTAATAGCCCAGATCCAAACCAAGGTCTCTCTCTCTCTCTCTCTCTCTCTCTCTCTCATATAACCCCTGTGCTTTACCTAATAGCCCAGATCTAAACCAAGGTCTCTCTCTCTCTCTCTCTCTCTCTCTCTCTCTCTCATATAACCCCAGTGCTTTACCTAATAGCCCTTGTCCAAACCAAGGTCTCTCTCTCTCTCTCTCTCTCTCTCTCTCTCTCTGACTCAAGTCTATCAACAAACAGGTTTCAGTAATTACTTTTGTGTGTGTGAGAGAGAGAGAGAGAGAGAGAGAGAGAGAGAGAGAGCCATTTCTGCCTGTCCTCATAGATCCTATTATTTCAAATAGACTTTTATCTTAGAAAGAGGAAAGTCTTAATTCTGGACATAAGCCTTTTTCCCGTCAAATTAAGACTTTTACCTTGAAAGGATAAAAAGCTTTTTTGCTGTTTTTATTTGTTAGACAACATTTCGGAAAAATAAACTTTTTTTTATTTATTCATGATTTATTTATTAGTAAATAACTTGCTACTTCAAAGACATTATTATTATTATTATTATTATTATTATTATTATTATTATTATTATTATTATTTTAGTAGTAGTAGTAGTAGTAGTAGTAGTAGTAGTAGTAGTAGTAGTATGATTTTTACGACTTATTTTGATAATAATAATAATAATGATAATAATAATAATAATAATTCTCTTTATAAGTTGGAAAATAAATAATATCATTAAATATCTATTTATTTTTCGTATATTTTAAATTTCATAAATAACTTCGTTATCCATTTGAATCATTTCTCTCTCTCTCTCTCTCTCTCTCTCTCTCTCTCTCTCTCTCATTAATCCTTTTAGTGTTGAATAAATACTAAATTGCCTAAGAGACTATTCACGTGGTCCACTGTAGGCATTTCTTTTTGCTCTTCTCTGCCCCTACTTTTTAGCGTTCTCCTTTATCTCAGTTACATATGGATGCTGATTGACCTCCCCGGCCCCAACGCTTGGGTTTATATCCTAAAATCCTAAATCCATTAAATCCTAGGTGGATTTATGTCAGGAAAATCCCTATTTGTTATTGTGAAGTCATTGATTTTTCAGCCATTTTTTTCTAGTTAAAAGTGTTAACCCATTTAAGTAATCCTTTAATTGAATTTTATAAAGTATTCATCCACTGATAAAGGACTTTTAAAGGATTTAGTATCCTATTGGGAAAATCCCTGCCTCGCAACTTGTTGAATGGGAGTTCAAACCCCGCTTAAGGATGATAGTCTCTATTATTATTATTATTATTACTATTATTATTATTATTACTTTCTGAGCTACGACCCTAGTTGGGAAAGCAGGATGCTATAAGCTCAGGGTCCCCAAAAAGGAAAATAATCTAGTGGGGGAAAGGAAAAAGAGGAAAATTAAATATTTTAAGAAAAGCAACAACATTGAAATAAATATTTCCATTATAAACTATAAAAACTTTAACGAAACAAGGGGAAGAGAAATAGGATAGAATAGTGTGCCCGAGTGTACCTTCAAGCAATAAAACTCTAACCTAAGGTATTGGAAGACCATGGTACAGAGGCTATGGCACTACCCAAGACTAGAGAATAATGATTTGATTATGGAGTGTCCTTCTCCTAGAAGAGCTGCTTACCATAGCTAAAGAGTCTCCTCTACCCTTACCAAGAGGAACGTGGCCACTGAACAATTATAGTGCAGTAGTTAACCCTTTGGGCGAAGAAGGATAGTGTCTTCAACTTTGATCCTTGTGAGCTAAAAATTGGAAGTTTGGTGGAACATTTAGATCTACCAGCTGAGTCACCAGCAGGCATTCCTGCCCCTCCCTGGTCCTAGCTTGGGTGGAGAGGGGGCTTGGGTGCTGATCATATGTATATATGGCCTGTCTCTAGGGTATTGTCACTGCCCCTTGCCTCTGCCATTGTTGAGTGAGCTTTAAACATTTTAACGACGTTTGTACTGGTTAAAAGAAAGTCTTTTGCGTTAGTTTTAGTTAAATTGAGTTTAATAATAATAATAATAATAATAATAATAATAATATTAATAATAATAATAATAATTTGGATTTTGTTTTATTGTTAAACATAAACATAGGTGAATGGTCCAAAAATTTAGTAGATCAGATTATGCCAAGTTAATATTTGTGGTTATGAGATTAATTTTTCTATATGCGACCTAGTTTTCTCCCTCAAAATTCTTTTAGTAGATTTGTAAAAAGGAGATTTAACCAGGAAATTCAGAACTGCAATGGTAAATCTATTGACAAACATATGGCATATTCTAATTCAACTTTATCTACTTCAATTTTACTGTACTGCTTATTTTAATCTAAGAATCTGCTCCCGCTTAAGAGTGTTTAGTTGGTAATTTACTGCTCAAGTAGAAAATAAATATATATTTGAACCCCATAAAGAAAAGACAATTTGAAGAGCTTGTTAGTTTCTTTGGTCGCTGCATCCTCACCATCCTTGTGACCTAAGAGGGGGGGGTTTTGGGAGAGACTATAGGTCTATCTGCTAAGTCATCAGGAGCCATTGCCTAGCCCTCCTTGGTCCTAGCTTGGGTGGAGAGGGGCTTGGGTGCTGATCATATGTGTATATAGTCAGTCTCTAGGAAATTGTCCTGCTTCATAGGGCAGTGTCACTGTTCCTTGCCCCCTGCCACTCATGAGCGGCCTTTAAACCTTTAATCAGTTAGGTTGTAACTGAGAGACTCTGGTGAATGCAACTGAACTTTATTTGGTCGGAGCTTGAGTATTTATACAACCTGTTCCATTCAAGAACGGCACAAACATTCAAACACAATAAGACAAGCATAGACAGACATAAACGGGTTATCAGTGAGAAGGGAGAGCGATAACGACACTATACAAAAAATAAGAAATACCGTTACAACGTACGAGCGTTTGTGATTCACGTATCACACACGAGCGTTACTGAAATTTTAGCAATTAGTTAAAGGCTATAAGATTCTAGTTAATCTTACCAATGGTGCCTCATGATACTACGCAATCGCGTCTGGTTTGGGATTTTATGATCGTAAATAACATCACCATAGACCCAGATTCCTTCCTGTCAAACATACCTTTAATTTAACAGTCCCAAAACTAGTTGGATTAAAACCTTGTAGAGTCCATATTATTTAGAACCTTGTAGTTACATTGACTTAGCATCTAATTACAAATTCATTAAGAGGCTTTGATATCATGCAAGTATACGGACTAGTTGTAGTATTATATTGTCTTACAATATCTTTTTTAATACTATCTGTCTCAAAACTACAATAAGCTAATTCAGATCGGTCGGCATTACCCGATTAAAAACCGCCTTTATGTATTGTTCAATTTTATTAAATACCTGAAGTCAGTAGGCTGTTACCCTTATGGTCTCACACCAGTCTTTGTATATTGTCCAATCTTGTAAAATATTCAGTTAGTGAGCCTTTACCTTTATGGTCTCATAGCAGTTTTTATATATTGTTCAATCTTGTCAAATATTCAGTTAGTGAGCCTTTACCCTTATGGTCTCATACCAGTTTTATATATTGTTCAATCTAGTCACTTATTGAAAATTAGTGAGCCTTTCCCCTTATGGTCTCCTACCAGTCTTTATATATAGTTCAATCTAGTCAATTATTGAAAGGTTGTGAGCCTTTCCCATTATGGTCTCATACCACTCTATATATTGTTCAATCTTGTCATTTTTTGAAATTTAGTGAGCCTTTACCCTTATGGTCTCATAGCAGTTTTTATATATAGTTCAATCTTGTCAATTATTGAAAGTTATGGAGCCTTTACCTTCATGGTCTCATACCAGTATTTATATATTGTTCAATCTTGTCAATTTTTGAAATTTAGTGAGCCTTTACCCTTATGGTCTCATAGCAGTTTTTATATATAGTTCAATCTTGTCAATTATTGAAAGTTATGGAGCCTTTACCTTCAGGGTCTCATACCAGTATTTATATATTGTTCAATCTTGTCAATTTTTGAAAGTTAGTGAGCCTTTACCCTTATGGTCTCATAGCAGTTTTTATATATAGTTCAATCTTGTCAATTATTGAAAGTTATGGAGCCTTTACCTTCATGGTCTCATACCAGTCTTCATATATTGCCCAATCTTGTCAAATATTCAGTTAGTGAGCCTTTACCCTTACGCTCTCATGCCAGTCTTTATATATAGTTCAATCTTGTCAGTTATTGAAAGTTAGTGAGCCCTTACCCTCACGGTCTCATACAAGTCTTTATATATTGTTCAATCTTGTCAAATATTCAAAGTTAGCGGGTCATTACCCTTTTATTCTGATGCCACATACTGTTTCTCTTCTTCATCATAATCATTCTAACACTGCTTCATTGCCTTCTTATTTTTATCAACTCTATAAGATTAAATTTCTTAAACTGAATTTTGTTTATTGGTTGACCATATACATTTTGTCCTTCTATACTAATCGTGACAGTTTTAAAATCATCATTCTGTTGGTCGCGTATGCTTTCTATATATATTGGCATTTAATTTGTCCAGAATTAAACGTCGTGAACTTGTACGTATGACAAGGTTCGAAAAGAACTTTTAGATGTAGACACATTACAGTGTTCATTTTGGTACATTCTTTTTGTTATATATTTGAAGGATATCAATAACCCTTTTAGAATAGCTATGTATTTAAGTAGAAGCTTTACAATCCCACAGAAAGGTAACTTATGAAACCAAATAAGTAACTTCTGTATACTTGTTATCTGTCCTAAAAAGATTCCTTATACCTAGTAAATTCTTTTTAGTGAGACAGATTTGCACCGACTCGCAGGGGTGCCCTTTTAGCTCGGAAAAGTTTCCTGATTGCTGATTGGCTGGACAAGATATTTCTAATCAATCAGATAGCAGGAAACTTTTCCGAGCTAAAAGGGTACCGCTCCGAGTCAGTGCAAACGAGCCTCATTAAAAAAAATTGAGTATAGTAAGTAAATATTGTATGTCCATAAACAAATTTCTATGTCCAATAAACATGTTATTTGTCCTCACTTTAAAAGGGAACAGTCAGTCACTTGGAACTGTCATATCTCATAACATTATTTGTCTAAAAAAAATTCTGCTAACCATGTTTGTCCAGTAGCAACTTTAAGATCTAATAAACATGTTATTTGTCCAGATAGAACTCTTAGATATGATCCATGGTAGATAGTAGATGTCTATAAACCCAAAAGGTGAAAACCATTATTCCCAAACATTAACTTTGCCACGTGTCCATGAGAAAACCTAACTTATGGCTTATCTGTTTACATAGTTGTCAGAGAAGGACCAAGAAGATTCCAAGGTCAGTAATGAACATTTTATATAAATCTTCCCTAATCTTCTTCCCACCTTTTTTTATGGTCTGTTTTTAAACATTATGATGATCACTGTTGTTGGCTCATCAGTGTTTTTGTTTATGTATTTTGGAAACTAAACAATTTGTCACTGAGAATGAAATCTAAACTTGAATGTTTTTGCAATGCATCTGTTTGTAACATGGTATACTTTCATGAAGTCTTTTTCTATTTCTAGTAGTATTTGGGCACCTGTTTATGTATTAGAGCTATCTAATAAAGCCTGACTTTATCCAATAATAATGATTTCAACTTAATCTTGTTTGATGTTTTCCTTTGTATATCATATTTGAGACACTTTTTGAATGGTATTTACTAGTTTATTTTTATCTTAAAGTCTATAGCTTTGTCAACAGCTTCTCATCAGATTTTGCCCTATCATATATTTGGACATATTTTCAAAATCTTCATGCTTATATACTTCTCCATCGTCAGCTGTAAAAAACAGTTCCTATAAAGCAACTGGAAGATACTAACTTGAATTTTACCTGACGCTTGCCCACCCTTTGGTTTAGTTACTCACACCGCTAATTTCCACCGTTTCTGTATTTTGTGTGGTTCTTATTTCTCACATATCAGACATTGTGTTATTTTGGTGTTTATGAGATATATTTAGTGATGAACAACTGGTAAGATGTTCAGTCACAAATCCTACTGCTATTATTGATGTTTCTTATTCTACGTGTAACTTGGATTGTGCTAATTTATTAGGTGGAGGGTTGCACTCCATATTTATGGTACGAGTGGGTGATTTTGATATATATAATTAATCGTTGGAATTTAAATCACACATGAAAGTTGGAAATTCATCTTATTTCAAATAAAGGAGTACAACATTCCATCTTGTACATAGAGTGGTGTGAAACTTATTAAAGGAGTATAACATTCCATCTTGTACATAGAGTGGTGTGAAACTTACTTGCTTTTTCATTTGAATCAATTTAAACTTATCCTTAGATTGAGTCTATAAATCTTAGAGCTGAATTAAGTTTGTATATCAACACTCTAGATTGATTTTGATATTGATTACTAATCATACTTTAGAGTAGAATTTACTCCAATGTAATGGTCATCTTATTGATATAGTAAGTCAAAGCAAACATATGACATCCACTTCTAAAGTGAGATATCAGTTACCTTGATGTTTCATCTCATTCTATATCTGCCAAGAACATTTTCTTCTGCTAAATATTTCTTCTCCAAAGCCTCCTTCACTTTGACCTTCCACCCCTTACAGGTTCCACTCAAGCCCTATTCACTCCCTCCCCATTCTTATCACATGTTCTTACCATCTCAATCGTGACACTCTTATCTGCCATTGCCAGTAAGGTTACATGATATTTGACTTACTGAGAATTGAATAATCGTCTATATGTATGGGATTTCTGTATAAGTTGACTTTAACCTCATTTCTCATAAACATTTTTCAGATAGGGTTGATAAAGTAAAGTGAACTTGAAGAAAAAGTGAATTATATTTTGATTATATGAAGGACATAAATTTTTAATGAAGGGATCACTGAGTTATCACTTTCTACTATCTTAGTAGATGTGCACAAAAGATTATGAATGGAAAGATCCTCAGATATCCTAATTCAGATTGGCTTTACCGGCCCTTTGGAAAGTGAATGTTGCCTTGGATATATGTGGCAATACGTAATTGTAGTAATCTCGTAGCCGATGTGGTAACGTTCTTGACTGGTGAACACCATTCTTGTGAGCTAAGGGTGGGGATTTGGAGGAGTCTGTAAGTCTATCTGCTGAGTCATCTGCAACCATTGCCTGGCGCTCCAAGGTCCTAGCTTGGGGGGAGGGGGCTGGGCGCTGATCATATGTATATATGGTCAGTTTCTAGGGCATTGTCCTGCTCGATTGGGCAATGTCACTGTCCCTTGCCTCTGCCATTAATGAGCAGCCTTTTATGGCTCAAAGATACACTCGTTAATAGTTTGTCAGATTAGAAGTTTCTTAGGTGTATGGATGTATTCCTGAGCTTCCAGTATAGTATGAGATAGTAAGACTCCTTGGTGAATGTTTCTGGTGCAATGGTTAATTGTAACCTCCTCGCTCTACTTGGTTGAAATGTAATAACCCTTGAAAAACTAGAGATGATTATAAGCATTTTCAAGCTCTATCAGGTAGTAGGTTGGGCAAAGCACCAGCCACTTGTTGAGATACTACTGCTAGAGAGTTATTGGGTCCTTTGACTGGCTAGACAGTACTACATTGGATCCCTGTCTCTGATTACGGCTCATTTCTCCTTTGCCTACACATACACATAATAGTCTGTCCTATTCTTCACACATTTTTTCTTTCTTCATACTTTTGACAACACTGAGATTACCAAACAATTCTTTACTAGAGAGGTTAACTACTGCACTGTAATTGTTCAGTGGCTAACACTCCAAAATCAAACCATTGTTGTCTAGTCTTGAGTAGTACCATAGTTTCTGTACCATGGTCTTCCACTCTCTTGGGTTAGAGTTCTTTTGATTGAGGGCACACTAGGGCACACTATTCTATCTTATTTCTCTGATATTTTGAAGTTTTTATAGTTTATACATGGAAGGTGTACTTTAATCTTGCTACTGTTCTTAAAATATTTTATTTTATTGTTAATTAAATCTCTTGTAGTTTATTTATTTCCTGAGTCTTACCCTTATGTTAAAATCTTACCATATATTTTTTCTTGAATGATCAAAATAAGTTAGTGAAAGATTACACTTTCCAAGGCGGTACCCAACCTAACCATCCTGAATTTAGTATTTTCAACATTCGTCTGTATTTCCCTTGCCAAGAGGCTGTCATCAGAAATGGAAGAAAACTTCACCAACTCTTATTTCTGAATCTTTGCATAATTCCGAGGGAAAACTCATGCCACTGTATCTTAGAAGCAACAGGTGGCTATTAACATAAACTGTGATTTATTAGAAAGACGAATATGGAAATTCTAACCGAAGAGAAATTTGAAGTTTGGTAGTTGTGATGTAGAACTTTTTATTTCTTGTAGAATCAATTTAAAAACCAAGATGGCTACTGATACCATTTTTTATAATTGTGAGGATTATTTTATTACAAGGTTTTCATCTTTGTCAAGTGAATGTATTTTAAGTAGACATATTAATAATATTATTACTTGCTCAGCTACAACCTTAGTTGAAAAAGCAGCATGCTATAAGCCAAGGGGCCCTAACAGGGAAAATAGCCCAGTGAGGAAAGGAAACAAGGAAAAATAAAATATTTTATGAACAGTTACAACATTAGAATAAATATTTCCTATATAAACTATAAAAAGTTTAACAAAACAAGAGGAAGAGATATAAGATAGAATATTGTGTCCGAGTGTACCCTCAAGCAAGAGAACTCTAACCCAAGACAGTGGAAGTCCATGGTACAGAGACTATGGTACTACACACCATTTCAAAAGCCAAGAGGAAGAGAAATAAGATAGAATAGTGTGTCCGAGTGTACCCTCAAGCAAGAGAACTCTAACCCAAGACAGTGGAAGACCATGGTACAGAGACTATGGTATTACACACCATTTCAAAAGCCAAGAGGAAGAGAAATAAGATAGAATAGTGTGCCATAGTGTACCCTCAAGCAAGAGAACTCTAACCCAAGACAGTGGAAGACCATGGTACAGAGACTATGGTATTACACACCATTTCAAAAGCCAAGAGGAAGAGAAATAAGATAGAATAGTGTGTCCCGAGTGTACCCTCAAGCAAGAGACAATCTGTGGTGAAGCTAATGGAAGTTTATACTTACTCTGGTTTCATCCGTAATATTACATTGAATTTTTTATTGTAATATTTACTGACAGTGAGATATAGCTAGACTTATTACCGGAGGTGAAT
>NW_027169527.1:0-37108 GCF_036898095.1 Palaemon carinicauda
TGATGAAAGTCTGGCTATTTATAGCCTTGCATTGATGCAGATAACGAGCCAGTAAACTTTCGTCGACTGGGCTTTTGTGTCCGGATCCCCCGTTAGTTCGGGCTTTAGTCATAGTCCGAGAGACTTGGCCCAAGTGGGCACGGATTAGACGTATATGCCATTGGGCCAAATTTGGCCCTTACAGTTTGGGCCCCTACTCTCTAAGTTAAGTAATTAGCTTAGAGAGTAAGCTGCGAGTATGTCACTTGAACATCCACGTCGAGTGGACAAAGGCACCATCTTGCCTGGCTGCTGTAAGATCTCTCAGTCGATCTAGATTAGCCGAAGGCCTGAGGATGAAGTGCCCAAAAGGCCTTAGTGGTTCGGGCCTGATCTTGGAGAGAAGACCAGATGAAGGTCCAGGGTCATACTCGGTCGACCTGAACCAGATGAAGGTCAGGGAGAGCCTCAGTCGACTTGAACCAGATGAAGGTCAAGGGAGAACCTCAGTCGACCTGAACCAGATGAAGATCTAGGGAGGTTCTTCTGTCGACTGGACAAAATGAAGGTCCAGTGAGTCTTCAGTCGACTGGACCAGGTGAAGGTCCAGAAAGCTTTTGTCGACTGGACCAGATGAAGGTCCATGAGTGTCTCCTCGTCGTGTGAGGCAGGAGTAGGTCTATGAGAGCCTTCCGTGTCGTCTGAGGCTGAAATAGGTCTATGAGAACCTTCCACATCGTCTGAGCCCGAAGGGGGTCCAGGGGTTTCTTCAATGCGGCTGAGCCGAGGGAAGGCCCAGTGAGATCTCCTGTCGACCAGACCATAATGAGGTTCCAGGAGTCTCCAATGTCGACTGGACCAGAATGAAGTCCAGGAGTCTTCAATATTGATTGACCAGAATGAGGTCCAGGAGTCGTCCAATGTCAACTGGACCAGAATGAGGTCCAGGAGTCCCAGGAGTCCATGGATCAAAGGATGTATGTCGTCTGAGGCCAGAGATGGTCTTTTGATGAAGTCTGTGTCGTCTGAAAACAAATGCTAAAATTTTGGCAAAAAGAATGAGATCCATGTCCCCAGGCGACAATGGGCCAGATATAATGCTTCGGCCTTTGGCTTGTTGGGCCTCTTCGTAGGCCGTGCTCATTTAATGCGTCTCGGGAAGCGAGACCGTTGTGCTATGGCTTTTTATAGAGCACTCAGGGGCTCATTTGCTCTCCATCTCAAAAAACGTCTAGTGGGAGCTCAATAGTCTTCAAGGTATTCCTCAAGTTCTTCTCGGTTTTTATTTATTTCTGAATATATTTAAGTAGTTCAATCTATTTTAGTTAGTTTGATCCTTAGGAATTGTGTTTAGCGTAGAAATATTCTGTTTGCCAGACTTAAGTTTTTGATCTTTAGGGCGTAGATAGTTTAAGTTTAAATTTGTTTGTGGTAAGAATGTCGAGTGAGCGTATAGGATCTAGTGATACTCAGGATGACTTAGTTGTCGCATCCCCAATTAAGACCCAGGGACAGCTGGTTTAGTATCCCCATCAGACACCGATAGAGAGGATGTCGGTTGGATGTATGGGGGATTCCTTAGAGGCTGGAACGCTAGTAGTTGTAGGCCCCACCTGAAGGAATCCCTAAGGAGATAGTTCCTTTTGATTCCATTCCTAGTACGAGCGAGCTGATAGGTCTGCTACCCAAAAATCCCCCTAGTCGAGTGACGACCCCAATGCTGAGGGAGATGAGGGTTGTATATAGGTTTCCGCCGTCGATTGAGGTTAGGACAGCTTCTCCTAGAGAAAGGATAGACCACGTAGTACCCGCTGGGTGGGGTTCTACGAGAAGCCTTTTGAGGACGGGCTTAGGTTTCCTGTGCCTGACTGGTGACTGAGGCATTAGGACACTTTGGGATAACTCCCTCCCAACTAATGCCTAATACATAGAGAATACTCTTGTCGATTGAGTGCATCGCTTATCGATTGGGAATCTACTTTGGAGTGAGGGGACTTGCTCTATTCATACTACATGAAGGAGCATTTGACTGATAAGGGGAGGTATCACTTATACCTTAGGCAGAAGAGACAGCATCTAGTTTTGAGGTTGATGACGAATGATCGTGGGAGCTAGCAGAGCTATTACTTCTTTGCCAGAGGCGAGGAGCTCTTCGAGTCGTCTGGGACAAAACCCTTGCCTCAACACTGGATGTCAATCGAGTGAGTGTGATTTCCCATTTGTTTTGATTTTATGTTTCTCTTATGTTTGCTTATTCTTTTCTATGGTGCAGGTACCTTTCGTAATCGAACACTCGATGCGACACCGAGCATGATCATCAACAACTCAGCGTATACTGGGACTCCCTGAGGCGGAGAGAGACTGGAAGTTTGTGTTGGAGGAACGGCGGCTGAGGCAAACACCAATTTGGCATCGAGCTTTCACTGAAGGTACCCCCTTGGCCCTCACCAAGAATATTTTACCAGCAGTCCTCGACACTTGGTCGAGTCAAGTACTGTTGCCTGAGGGATTGCTATTTATCAACCACTAACATTTGAAGAAAATTTGTGCGCATAAGAGGTGATGTCAGGTCCGTTCAAGATCCCAACTCTCAGCGAATTAATGGCGAAGAAGAAAAAAGAGGGCCAAGGGAAAGGAGAAGGCTGAGGCCCTCAGAGCCCCAGGTGATGATTGGGCCGGCGTCTCAGGCACAGCCAGAATTGGAGGCGGCAAAGGGGTCATCCTCGAAGGTCGCTCGAAGAAGGAGGAAGCCTCTCTCTGAGCCGGCTGAGGACTTGGAGAACGTTGTGTTGTGGATTCCTCATGGGACCGCAATCATGACTGACCCTTCGGGACTCTACCCTTTTATCGAGGGGCTTCTTCTTGAAGGCGATGCTGACCGCCTGACAGACCTGGGCCCTGTCGAGGCATCGAAGCGGGCAATGGCCCTCAACTATCAGGTATATCGCTTTTCTTTTGGTCATTTTCATTTGTTCCCACCCGAACCTTTACTAACTTAAAACTCTTTGCAGGCTCTGGAGTGCAGTATACACTTGCACAAGGAGTCGAATCCGGCTAGAAGAGGATTCGTGAGTTGGAAAAATCCAATACTGGCCTGAGGAAGGACCTCGCTGCAGCCTGCCTCCAGGGCGAGTCTGCTGAGAAGAGGGCCAGGGAGGCTGAGGAAAGAGCAAAGGCTGCTGAGGAGAGAGCCAAAGAACTGGAGGCTAGGTCGAGGGCTGAAAAGGAGCTCATCCTGATGGAGCTTGAGTCCCTACAAGGAAGCCCTCCATAACGTCGAGCAAGCAACAACCCGGTCTCACAGAGCAGCTGGAGGATGTCTCTCTTCTTGCAATGGCCAAGGAAAGGGCCCGCCTCATACATGAGTACATTGCTGGGGAGAATGTCGCCTAGGCTCCCCAGAAATGGATAGCAGAGTATGAGCAGCTTGAGGATGGGGAGCCCTTGCTATCTGATGAGGAAGTCGAAGTTGTTGCAGAAGTTGAGGTTGCTCTGGAGGGGGGGGATGCCATGGATGCTCCAGCTGACGATCCGTCTCTAGATTAGTTTTAGTTTTCTTTTTTTATTTTGTTGTAAAGTTTGTAAAAATTATACATACTTTTTCCTATTAATGAAATATTAGCTCTTTTATGTTTGCAATTCTGTCGGTTCTCCTCAATGTGTGAAAACTTTTATTGCAATATTATCTAAAATAACCAAGTATCTTAGATGGTTGACTGGGGGACTCAGACCCGTTTGAGGGTCAAGTCTCGCTTTAATCGAGTGGAGACTCAATGCTGAGAGTAGACTGAGTCCCTAACAGGTCTCGAGTGGACTTAATGCCAGACGAAGGCTAAGTATTTGACAAGGTCGAGTGAAAATTCGTTGCCAGATGAAGGCAAGTGCTTTGTTGAATGGGACTAGACGCCAGATGAAGCTTGTTGTTGGTGCCAGATGAAGGCAATTTTTTACTTAGCGAGAAATTATTGAAAAAAATTACTTGTATAATTGCATGACTTGATATTTTAACAACATGCTTAGGCTAACTCCAGTCTTCTGTCCCCCAGTCAGGAAGTAGTCATTGTCGAGTGGATGCTCTCTGACTTGATGTCTTATCGGTGGTACAGCTTAAGATGCACAGCATTCCAGCTGTTTTGGATGGGTCGTCCGACTCAGTTTACAGTTTGTATGCACCATGCCCCACAACCTTGGTAATGATGTATGGGCCCTCCCACGTTGGCCAAAGCTTGCCATCTGTGGTTTCTTTTGTGTTTTGGAAGACTCTGCGTAGAACCCATTCTCCTTCTTTGAATCCGCGATATCTCACTTGTTTGTTGAAGTGCCTAACGATCCTTTGTTGATGAGCCACAAGTCGGACCAGGGCATGTCCCTTACTTCGTCAATTGTGTCCAGGTTCTGGTCCAGAAGCTGCCTATTTACATCGTCATCTAGCCATTGGTAGCGTGGGGACGGGATACAGCCTTCAACAGGTATGACTGCTTCTGTTCTGAAAGCTAAGGAAAATGGGGTCCTGCCCGGTTGAAGAGCGGACCGTTGTTCAGTAGGACTAGAGCACTCCTGGAAGTTCGTCTGCCCAGGCTCCCTTGCTTCTTTCCAGCCGTTTCTTCAAAGTGTTGAGGATGGTTTTGTTGGAGGATTCAGCTTGGCCGTTAGCTTATGGGAAGCGTGGCGTGAGAAGCTGAGTTTGATTCCCAAAGTTCCTGCAGAAATTCTGAAACCGGTGGCTGATGAATTGCGAGCCATTGTCAGTAACTATCTCCTTTGGCATGCCGAATCGACAAATTATATTCTTCCATACGAAGGTTTTCACCTCTTGGTCTCGTATCCTTGCGAAGGCTTCTGCTTCAATCCACTTGGAGTAGTAATCGGTGAGTACCAGCATGTAGACTCGTTGGCCCGGAGCAATCGGCAGCTTGCCCACAATGTCCATCCCCCACTTCATGAATGGCCAGGGGGAGAGAATTAGGTTGAGTCTTTCTGGTGGCATATGTGATACTGGGGCAAACCTTTGGCACTTGTCACAGAGGGCGAGCAAAGTCTGCTGAGTCGGCCCGCATGGTGGGCCAATAGTAGCCCTGCAGTATGGGCCCCTACAAACCAAGCTTCTTACCTCCCGAGTGGTTCCTACACTCTCCTTCGTGTAGTTCTCTGAGCACAGTCTGGGCTTCTTATGGGGTGATGCACTTTAGATAGGGCCCCGAGTACGATCGTCTCAGAAGCTGCCCTTTGTAGAGAGTGAATCTTGCAGCTTGGCGTTGGACCTTACGAGCTTCGGTTTTGTCGGTTGGGAGTGTGCCATTGCTCAGGTAAGAGATGATTGGAGTCATCCAACTGCTGGCTGGATCCACCTGCATTACTTCCTTGGATTCTTCTCTCCAAATGGCTGGCCATTGCAAGTAGATGACTGGGATCGATTCGGGCTTGTCCCCCTGCATTGCTGATCCAAGGGTTGCCAAGGCGTCGGCGTGGGAGTTCTCGTCCTTGGGACATGAGTGATTATGACTTCTTGAAACTTTGACTGCAACTCTTTAGCCTTAGCCAGATAAGCCATCATCTGAGTATCTCTGGCTTGGTACGATCCTTGGAGGTGATTGACTACAAGCTGGGAGTCCTGACTGAATCTCTAACTTCTCTACCCCAATGCTATTTGCTAAGGCCATGCCAGCGATAAGGGCTTCGTATTCGGCTTCATTGTTTGTTACTTTGAACCCGCACTTGACTGTCTGCTGAACCATGTTACCTTCTGGTGTGGTAAGGATGAGTCCTAATCTGCAGTCCATTTTGTTATTGGATCCGTCAATGGACAACTTCCATGTAGCTGTGGGCTGGACACACTGGATCTCTACATCGACTTGGGCCTGTAGAGTAGGTGAAAAGTCTGCCACGAAATCTGCCAAGGCCTGTGACTTGATTGTGGTCTGTAGCTGATAGGTTATGTCATGTTCTCCCAATTCAACGGCCCATTTGGCCAACCTTCCTGATAGCTCAGGCTTGTGCAAGATGCTTCTTATGGGGTAGGCCGTGTAGACAGTGATTGGGTGCCCTTGGAGGTATGGTCGTAGCTTCCGAGCTGACATAACTAGGGCCCAACACCAATTTTTCTCTCTGGCTGTAATGGGTCTCCGCGTCCAGAAGGGCTCTGTTCACATAGTAGACTGGGAGTTGGGCTCCTCCTTCCTCTCTGATCAAGACCGCACTTACTGCATGCTCCGATACTCCTAAGTAGATGTAGAGCCGCTCCCCGTCTATCAGTTTTGAGATGAGCGGTGGGGTAGTCAGGTACCTTTTTAGCTATGACAAAGCCTCTTCACCAGGCTGGAGTCCAGGCAAAATCTTTTGCCTTTCGTAGTGCAGAGAAAAACAAGAAGGATTTATCTGTTGACTTCGAGATGAAACCTGTTCAGGGCCGCTATCCTGCCAGCGAGCTTCATGACATCTTTGGGGCTATGCTGGGGAAGGGATGTTGAGGATTGACTTGATCTGGTCCGGGTTCGCTTCGATCCCTCTCTGAGTCATCATGTAGCCCAAGAATTTTCCAGACGACACCCCGAACGCACACTTAGTAGGATTTAGCTTCATGTTGTGTTTTCTCATTATCTCAAACGTCTGGCCCAAATGTTCCAAGTGTAGATCGCCTTTAAGGACTTCACCAGCATATCATCGATGTAGACCTCCATTGTCTTCCCTATCTGTTGAAAAAACATCTTGTTGACGAACCACTGGTATGTCGCTCCAGCGTTCTTGAGTCTAAAGGGTATCATCTTGTAGCAGTAGATACCCTGGTTGGTGATGAAAGATGTCTTCTCCTAGTCGTCTGGGTGCATCAGAATTTGGTTATAGCCCGAGTAGGCTTCTATGAAACTCAGCAACTCATGTCCCACAGTAGCATCAACCATTGAATCTATGTGAGGTAGGGGGAATGAATCCTTTGGGCAGGCTTTGTTTAAGTCAGTGAATTCGATGCAGACTCGCCACTCTCCCGTTCTTCTTTCGCACTACAACAACATTGGCCAGCCACTCTGGGTAGCTGACCTCTCTCACTGTCCCGTTCTCCAAAAGCTTCTGAACCTCCTTGTTGATGACTTAGTTCCTCTCTGGTTGCGAACTTCCTCCTTTTCTGCCTGACCGGGGGGTAGTCTGGGCTGACATGGAGCTCATCGGGTTATGAGACTGGGGTTGATCCTGGTTATGTCTGTGTGAGACCATGCAAAGTAGTCGTGCACTTCCCCAAGAATTCTATGAGTTCGCTCCGTAGCTTGGGCTCAAGTTGGGCTCCGATCTATACTTTGTGATCCCCTAGCTCGGGGTGGATCTGAACCTCTTCCAACTGCTCTACCTTGGGCTATTCCGGGTCGACTAGGCCTTGCCCGATTTGTAATTGCTATGCTGAGACTGGCTTGGCTTTTAAAGTCGTCTGATAGCAGCTTCGTGAGGCTTGTTGATCCTCTTTTATCTCTCTAACCCCCCACTGCGTCGGGAACCTGATGGTCTGATGAAAGGTTGAGGAAACGACCCGCATGCCATGGATCCAAGGGCGGCCCATGATTACGTTGTAGGCTGACGGGCAATCAAGTACCATGAAGGTTGTCATCTTGTTTACCCCTTCGGCGTATACTGGCATCACGACTTCACCGAGTGTAAACCTCTGCTCTTCGCTGAATCCCACTAGCACTATCGACCATCGGTTGAGGTTGTCCATTTCAATCTTTTATGTCTGACAGGGCTGTTGTAAAGATGATATTGGCTGAGGACCCAGTGTCGATCAATACCCTCTTCACCATGAAATTTGCAATTTGCAGCGATATCACCAGCGCATCGTGATGCGGTTCATTAGCCCAGAACACTCATCGTCTGAGAATCCGATTGTCAGATTTGTAAATGCTTCGATGGATGGCCTTGACTGTAGCTGGCTGGTCGGCACCCTGCCTCGCATGTCGCTTGGCTGGCCGAATAGGTGATCCCACTTATCTCCGATCCCCCCGGAGATATTGTTAATGGTCCCGTCGATTGGGGGTGGTGGGTTCGGCTCTCCTTCCCTTCTACTCTTTTCCTCTCTCTGCGCGAGGGTGTTCTTGCCTTTCTCCGTGAGCAAGTATTTGAGGAAACCCTTATTCAACAGCTCCAGAACTTCCAATCTGAGGGCTACACAATCTGTCGTAAGATGCCCGTAGTCTCGGTGGAATTCGCACCACTTGGTCGTATCCCTTTTAGATAAACTTTTCCTTGGTCGCTCCGGCCACTTTTATTGAAATTCCCATTTTCTTCAACATTGAGACTAGATCACCTGGGGAGACCGTGAAATTGTATTCTGGAAGCGTTGGCCGGCTTGAGGGTGGTTGTCGGTGTGTGGAGAAGGTAGTGTGCCTCCGTTCGTAGTCCTTATTTCGTGGTTGATTGCCCCTTGGCTGGGGAAACCTTCTGTCCACTGCTCTGTAGGGCCTAGCCTCGAAATCCTTGGACCGCTTGGGGGGATTTAGGGCCCTTTTTTTCTTGACGACCACTGGTCGGGTCTCGCTTCTTATTCCTCTTGTCATTTTCCCATCGGATCTCTACTTGGGCACGAGCCATTGCTTGGTCCAAGTTGTAGCACTTAAATTTTGTCAACTTCTTATAGAACCCACTGTCTGCCAGAAGCTCATTCTGAAAAGCCTCAACTACCGTAGGCTGGTGCAGGTCAGGGATAGAGATCCTCTCTTTGTTGAATCGGGCCACGTAGTTTCGCAACAACTCCCCCCTTCGTTGCTGGAAGGAGTTCAGATCATCTGTGGTCTTCTCGAGCCCGCAAGAACTGGCAAAGTGGCCCACGAACTTGTCTGCTAGTTCCTGGTAGGATCCAATGGACCGGTAAGACGAATTGATGAACAATGTTAGGGCGGGGCCTGCCAAAGTCTCCCCAAACCCCATACACATGCCTGCTTCCCATTGGTGTTGGGAAAGAGCCATGGACATCATCTTGTACTTGTAGTGGACTACGTGATCATTTGGATCGGAGGTCCCATCGTAGAGCCTCATATCAGGTGGGCTGAACTTGCGCAGAAGTTCCACAGAAGTAATTGACTCTGTGAAAGGAGTGTCTGCAATCGTACTGGCCCTACTTCTCTTAATCGGCAATTTCACCCTAGGTAGGCTGGCCATGACTGATTTTCTGAACTCCTCCATCTCTTCACGCATGCTTGCTATCAGTTGTTGGGCAGGGTCAGCCACCGGAAGGTTTCTAGGATGCTGGGGCTCGTCGGCACGTTCCAGAGAAATTCTCGGTGGGCGGTCAGGTAGCATGGGGGAATAGGCTCTCTCTGGCCCGGTGGGTTGGCCGCGTCGTTGAAGGCATCCATAAGATTTATTTGCAGACCGGTCTGGTCCAGAGTCCCCTTGGACTGGGAGGCTGAGGCTTGTACCCCAGCTGCTTTTGCAAGGCTGTGTTGGTACTTCGCATAAGTTCGTTCTCCTCCTCCAGCAGATGCAGCCGTTCTTGTAGGGCAAGCAACTGCGCTACCACAGGATCCGGGGTATTCTCGCTTCCAGAAGCCATGGGTGGTTTGAGTGGCTGACTAATCGGAGTCTCTGTTTGCTATCAATCGCTGGGGGCCCCACGGTGGGCGCCAAATTGTGGATGCTAAATTTCGCCTCCAGTCCACAATCGTGATTTCGTAGTTGGGGGCTCCGAAGATCCTGCAAAATAAAGAAACGGAGCGTGGAGTTACTAACTTACCGTAAGTTGGTGGATGCCGTAGGCACTCCGACGCTCAAGTCAGCAGTGGTGATGAGCAAAAATGTAGTTCAAGGTTATAGAGTACCTCGAACTAGAGTTTAGTTGCCGTGAGGGCGGTTGGTTTGCAAGTAGGTTCTGAATAATCCCAAAAGTCCACAATCCTTTCTATTCCTCCTCTTTTATAAGCCTTGGGGTAGTCTTTGTAGCGGATTAGGATTCCTCTAGGAGATTTGAGTTCTAATCCTTGTAGAAGAAGGTAATTGAATTAGGATTGGACTAGGAGTGCCTGAAATCCGGATTAGGTGTAATCTGTAGTATATCCCAAAATAGGAATCTGTCCGTTGGGACGTAATATGGCGAAGATTGTAGAAAACCTTCCGGGCCGTGTTAGTTTTTATGCAGGCTCGTGGGCCTCAGTTTGAGTCCTTGATTGTAGATCCTAGGCTGTAGAAAGCCAGTGCGTAGGAGTAATCAGATTCCATTGGGTTTAATGAGATGGAATCGAGTTGGGCCTAGGTGTAGGCCCAAAGATGAGGCTGATGAAAGCCTGGCTGTTTATAGCATTGCGTTGATGCAGATAACGGGCCAGTAAACTTTCGTTGACTGGGCTTTTGGGTCCGGATCCCCCGTTAGTTCGGGCTTTAGTCATAGTCCGAGAGACATGGCCCAAGTGGGCACGGATTAGACGTATATGCTCTTGGGCCAAATTTGGCCCTTACATGCATTAAGCCTACAATGGTTTATATAGTACTCAAAAGCTAAGATAAGAGAGAAATCTAACCAATGTGGGATAAAGACATTATTTTTTGTAAAAAAAATGAATTTTTCAAAAAACTTCCCAAGAGGTCACCCATCTTAGCATTGCTCTCGCCCAAGCACGCTTAACTGCAGAGTTCTGATGGGATCTGGTGCATTAGTGCTGGTCGCACCCACGCATCTTTAAGCCATTAATTAATCTTATAAATGATCTATTCAATAATCAAACATACTGAAACATCTATAAATAATTCCTACAGCAATCGAACATGCTGCTAAAGTTATACAGTGTACTATTTACCATTGACTTTGACTCTGTTGTGTGTGACCATTTGGGTTCCACTCAAGTTGGACATGAAACGAATCATGATAATTTAATCAAACATAAATTATCCTCCAATCATGTGGTCGTCCTATTTCAATGACCAAGGTTAACGTCTAGCAATATGCCAAGGTCCCCAAATGAGTAGGAAGGATAAGAACCCATTCAGTATGCGATTTCCATATGATACGGTCCCTCGCCTCACTGTATCCCCACCGTTTGACCTAGGGTATGGATGGTGTCTGCCCATTCCAGTCAAGGTAAAATGTTGATATCATAATGAATCATGCTAAACCAAGAATCTCACAAGATTCTTCTGCTGTGGCCACAGTCTCAAGCATTGATCACACATATCAACCCGCGTAGTGGAATACTACTCTCATAACTGAAAGTTATCCGTGAGAGTGGCGATTCCCTGTTGTATCTTTACAAGCTTCATGCATTTCAACGAAATGACCCAATCACACCCTATGACCGGTTCTAAGAACCGGGGAAGGAGAATGTCAAAGTCATTTGATCCATGCATAAGATCGTAAGGAACTCAAGTCTAAGGACTATTCATACAATCGATACATGAGAGTTTTCACAGACACATGGGATAAACATTCCATGTGAAAACTCTCGGTGGTCAGTTCGATGGACATGAACCAATCATGCACCCATGTGATACACCAAGCGGATGGATCTCCACTAGTAGCCTATGAGATCAGCTACCCCACTTAAGAGCGGATCATATCAGCATGCTAGTCTCTTCGTTTTGTGAACGCCCTAATTATTCACAAAACTATGACTAGGAACGTTCAAGAGTAATAATTCTCATAAGGCGTGGAAGCCATCATCATATTACTCCAAGGGCTTTATTACAGTGTTAATCCTACATACAGATTATATAATACATGTATAATAAAGAAATGCCATTTTGTTGATTAATGAAAATATTACAAATACATATACAAATAGCCCACCCACAAGTTGGGTATAGGGCATATTCCTAACAATTTATCCCGACACACAAATTACTTCTTATTGGACCTTTAATTCTGGGGTCCTTATTGTATCTTTAATTCTGGGGTCATTATCATCCTTCTAGAAACTCTCCTCAAGGGCATTCATTATACTTACTGCCTTCCTTGGGCTATGACTATCCCGACACACAAATTACTCATTGGGTCTAGGTGGTAACTCCTTCAAGTTCTCTTAAAAATTGGGTCGAATGTTCTCGAGTCACGCTTCATAGAGCAAACCTCGGGTCGTGAACGCCTGTTGAGCTCACACCTCATCTTCAGGCATTGAGACCACTTTTACTCCTCGGGGCGGGGGTAGGAAAAATTCACCATCAATAAATATTGGCTTTACAAAACAAGCCAATAAGTGTAGTCACGACGAAACTAAAAAAGAAAATTACAGTGGATGGTAATCATGATTAAACTGACCAGTGGCCACGATAGATTAGCAATAAAGAACAGTGGTGAGGAAATTAATGAAGGTCGACAGATCGGTGACTACCATGAAATGGAGTGGTCGGGATTATATTAGTTTTTTATTTGTGATGGTCGGGTTTGCAACATATTTGATGATCAGAGAAAGCGCAGGTTGGTAGTGGTGATCAACTTGCTGTAATGGTTTTTATTTCTTTTGTAACAGAGATGAAGACACCACGCACACTAGTCAGGTGCAGTTTTGGTGAGGGCCGACAGTGGTGGGTAAAATTTCAATAATGATGTGTAGTGATGGGGAGAGAAAGTTAAGAATAAAGAGAGGTAGATAAATTTAGCATGCATGAGTAAGAGACCCTAAGATTCACAGTGGTTCGGACTCACATACCCAAGCACCATCAGTTAATTCCCAGCCAAGAGTGGCCTTGATGATGCTGTGATAAATCAATATGAGAAAACAGAGGAAATACGAGAAAAATGTGGAGCAAAAGAGCAAAGAAGTTTTCATTGACTTGTCTCTCGTGACCTTGTTAATGATTACTTAAACCCTTGGTATGAGATGAGCCCCCGATAAAATCCTGGGTAATGTGAATCTACTATAAGTATGTGGTTCAATTTCTATAAAGTCTTGAGTAGGAAAGTAACCAAGATCAGCTATGCGGGTACTCGGGGATGAATTGAGACTTTCCTCTAGGACCTACACCCAATTGGGAGAAGTCTGGACTATGACAGACTGGCCAACAATTAGAATAAAAGGATATCACTTATGGATCATAAACCCATTGTAGTAGCTAAGTCTCTGGTCGGGTGCTACGCCCCTGTAGTGTTTGAGGATTAGGGTTACACTTGGGAATTATCATAGACCTATAGTAATCATAACTGATCACTTTAGGGTCATGAGTTTGACCTACAACTCCCACATAACCAGATTGAGATCGAATAAAAAGTTTTCATTGACTTGCCTCCCATGACCTTGTTAATAATTACCTAAACCCGAGGTGTGGGATGTTGGAGGATGGTACTCTGATCGCTATCCCGATGAGTATGAATAGTGTGAATTCATATATAAGTACTTTTCTTGTATCATCATACACACACACACACATATGGTACCATTCTTGTTCTTTTTATACATTGTAGATGTAAATAGTTTATATCAATTAAGTGTTATTATTTTATATTGGAAAACGGCCTAGAGTGCGCAGCGGATGTTTTAAAATTTTAGCCGCTTACCATTATCCCAAGATCCATTTGTTTTGATTGTTCTACAGGCCTAAACATGTTTCTAATGTATTCATGGCATAAAACTCAGAAACATGCTCAAATACATTTAACTAAACATGTTATTCTCATATGAACTCTAATTAAAGCAAGTATAAGATAACTTACGTGTTTCGACGACTCCACCAGTCCACCCTCCAATCTACAAGCTTTTCACGTACTGGTTGAGGTCTGAAATATTGTGAGAATAGCCACCCAAATGTTTGGCCTCCAAGGGTGCATACACCAAAGCCAAACGTCAATGACAAGGTCGATACCTTGAGTGCACTCGGTAGCTTGCCCTCGGCTGCTAGCCAAGACAAGTACCTAAACTTTAACTAATGAAACCTCTTGTTTAAATGAACTTAAGGCTTCTAAATTTTGTGGCTTACACTAGGAATGAAGTTACAAACTTGCAAAGTTCATAAAACTTGAACTCTTTGAACATTTTGCAAGGAAAACCAAAGGTCTCCTTTTATAGTGCAAGTAAACCATGTAACTTGATTAGCTAACCATGGTAAGATTAATGGTTAATTAATCACCATTATTGGATGCCAACATGATGATATCATATAGATATTATATGTTTAAAAGTCAAGGACAATATATTAGGAGTGGTTGAGAAATAATGGAAGTTGTTGAAAAACTTTAATAAAGTTTAATCATTTTTCAAAGCTTCTAATACAAGTTTTAACTTATTGAACACGAATTTCGGATATGAAAGAGATCGATTTAGACTTTGAGCAAAACTACAAAGTTGTGTATTATTGAGTTAGCTTTCCAACCATATTTAAATCATCTAATGTGGACATCAGAATCAAAAGTTATGGATAAATTACCGAACAGTGTGCAGTGAATAAAACTGCAGTAAAACTTACGAATTTTCAATTTCCAAATTGTCCTTACCACATCCAATCATCCCTAAGCCACTTATTAACTTCATAAATGATCCATTCAATAATCAAACATATTGAAAAACATTTATATATAATTTTTTCACAATAATCAAACATGTTGTTATTGTTATACTGTGCACCTTAACCATTGACTTTGTACTTTGTATGTGTAAGACCGTTTGGGTTCCACTCAAGTTGGACATGAAATGAATCATGATGATTTAATCAGACATAAATCATTCTCCAATGATAACTATCATGTGGTCGTTCTATTTCAATGACCAAGGTTAACGTCTAGCAACATGCCAAGGCCCCCAAATGAGAAGGAAAGATAAGTACCAATTTCGTATTCGATTTCCATATGATACGGTCCCTCGCCTCGCTGTATCCCCACCGTTTGACCTTGGGTATGGAAAGTGTCTACCCGTTCATGGTCAAAGGTATAACATTGATAATAACTTGATTTGTGCTAACTAAGAATCTTATAAGATTCTTCTGCTATGGCCACAGTCTCCAGCACTGATCAAACATATCAATTCGCGCAATGGGATACGACTCTCATAACTAAAGTTATCCGAGAGAGTGGCGATCCTTTGTTGTATCTTTATAACATTCATGTATTTTAACACATGACCCAATCACACCCTATTACCAACTCTATGAATCGGGGAAGGAGAATGTCAAAGCCATATGATCCATACATAAGATTACAAAGACCTCAAGTCTGAGGACTATTCATACAATCGATACATGAGAGTTTTCACAGACACATGGGATAAACACTTCATGTGAAAACTCTCGGTGGGCAGTTCGATGGACATGAACCAATCATGCACCCATTTGATATACCAAGCGGTCGGAACTCTGCTAGTAGCCTATGAGATCAGCTACCCCACTTAAGGGCGAATCATATCAGCATGCTAGTCTATCCACTTTGTGAACGCCCTGATTATTCACAAAACTATGACTAGGAACTTTTAGGAGTAAAGATTCTCATAAGGCGTGGAAGCCATCTGTTATTAGTCCAAGGGCTTTATCATAAGTGTAAATCATCAAAACAGATTTATACAAAACACGAATGATAAAGAATGCCATTTATTGATTAATAAAATATTACAGCCATATTTTTATTACAAATACATGTACATATAACCCATCTACATGTTGGGTATAGGGCACATTCCTAACAATCTCCCACTTGCACTATAGCCAACTGCTATGAAACTGGACACCATATTCTCGGGTGTGTCTATCATGCTTTTGTTGGGTTAGTGTTTTCGTTAAAGAATCTGCAAGATTATCTTCTGTGTGTATTTTCTCTATAATTATTTCTTTTCTCTCAACAATCTCCCTGATGAGATGAAATCGCCTGAGTACATGTTTGGATTTCTGGTGAGACCGTGGTTCCTTTGATTGAGCAATAGCACCAGTATTGTCACAATACATTGTTATGCCATTTTCTATCTCAGGAAGCACTTCTAGCTCTGTGATGAACTTCTTAATCCATACTGCCTCTTTGGCTGCCTCGGATGCTGCAATATACTCAGCTTCAGTGGTGGAATCTGCTGTAGTTGTCTGCATTGAGCTCTTCCAACTGACAGCTCCGCCATTCAAAGTAAACAAGTATCCTGTTTGCGATCTGCTATCATCCTTATCAGTCTGAAAGCTCGCATCACAGTAACCAATGATTTTCATTTCTGAACAATCTCCATATGTCAAGAACATATCCTTAGTTCTTCTCAGATATTTAAGGATTGTTTTGACAGCTTTCCAGTGCTCATCACTTGGATTTGTCTGATACTTGCTCGTTATGCTAAGAGCATAAGAGACATCAGGCCTCGTACATAGTATGGCGTACATGATTGATCCTATAGCTGAAGCATAGGGGATCTCACTCATACGCTCTCTATCTGAAGGAGTACGCGGACATTGCTCCTTAGATAATTTGATTCCATGACAAGTAGGGAGGTTTCCCCTCTTGGAATCTTCCATCTTGAATCTCTTCAAAACTTTGTCTATGTACGAAGATTGGGACAGTCCTAACAACCTTTTAGATCTATCACGGTAGATCTTAATTCTAAGGATATAGGCTGCTTCTCCCAGATCTTTCATGGAGAAATTTTGAGATAACCATTGCTTGGTGGCTTGCATCATGGGAATATCATTCCCAATTATTAGTATGTCATCGACATACAGTACTAGAAATACAACAGCACTCCCACTACTTTTTCTGTAAACACAAGGTTCATCTATATTTTTGATGAAGTCAAATTCCTTGATTATCTCATCAAATCGTAAGTTCCAACTTCTAGAGGCTTGCTTGAGTCCATAGATAGACCGTTTCAACTTGCATACTTTATTATGATCTTCCTTAGATGTAAACCTTAAGGTTGAGTCATATAGACCTCCTCTGAAAGGTTCCCATTAAGGAAAGCAGTTTTGACATCCATTTGCCAAATCTCATAATCAAAGTGTGCTGCTAACGCTAGAAAAATTCGAATGGACTTCATCATTACAACAGGCGAGAAGGTTTCTTCATAGTCAATTTCTTGGATTTGTCTATAACCTTTCGCCACCAACCTAGCCTTATAGGTTTGGATGTTGCCTTCGGCATCAGATTTACGTTTGTAAATCCATTTGCAGCCTATGGGTTTTACCCCTTTAGGTGCATCCACCAAGTCCCAGACTTGATTCTGATACATCGAGTCCATTTCGGATTTCATGGCTTCAAGCCATTTGACTGAGTCAATGTCATGCATTGCCTCTTCAAAACTAGTGGGATCGTCATTTTCAATGATCTGATCATGTTCCTCATCAATATGGAAACCATATCTTTGAGGTTCACATCTTTCCCTATTAGATCTCCTGAGTTCATGACCTTGTGGTTGTTCCGTTGCTGCCCTCTTAAGAGGCCTGGGCATTTGGTCTATGTCAGTTTGTTCTTGTACCTCATTAAGGTTAAGTCTACTCCCACTGAATTTTTTGAGAAGAAATTCCCTCTCCAGAAATTTAGCGTTCCGTGAGACAAAAGTTCTTTGTTTACTTGGAACGTAGAACACATATGCTTTTGAGTTCAAGGCATATCCAACAAACTTACATTTAACCGCCCTATCTTCCAATTTGCTAGTTGTTGTGAGCTTAACATATGCATCACAACCCCAAACTCTTAGATAACTAAGACTAGGACGTTTCCCAGACCATAACTCATATGGTGTTTGAGTAACAGACTTGGAGGGAACTTGATTTAGTAGTAGAGTTGCAGTTTCTAATTCAAGGCCCCAAAATGAAAGAGGTAGATCAGTGCCTGGCATCATAGATCGGACCATGTCTAGCAAAGTCCGATTTCTCCTTTCGGAAACACCGTTATGTTGCGGAGTTCCTGGAGGAGTCCATTGAGGTACAATGCCATTCTCTCTCAAGTAATCTTGAAACTCATCGCTTAAGTATTCACCACCTCGGTCAGACCTTAGTGATTTAATACTTTTGCTTAGCTGTTTCTCTACTTCAGCTTTGAATTCTTTGAATTTCTCAAAGGCTTCTGATTTATACCGCATAAGATACACATACCCATATCGTGAGCAATCATCGATAAAGGTGATGAAGTAGGAGAATCCACCTCTAGTGGTAACTGACATAGGTCCACACACATCAGTGTGTATGAGTTCTAATGTCTCCGCTGCACGCTGTCCTTTACCCTTAAAGGGTAGCTTAGTCATTTTACCAAGTAAACAAGATTCACATGTTCCATAAGGTTCATATGTGAAGGGTTTGAAATACCCATCCTTATACAACTTATTTAACCTTGTTTCATTGATATGACCTAAGCGTCTGTGCCAAAGAAGTGATTCATTAAGATTATTTGAGTTGATGTTGTATATGTTGGAGGTTGAACATTCATTGGTAGTTTGCAGGATATAGATACCGTTATTTAAAATACCAACTCCATACTTTATTTCATTAAATGAAATCAAACATTCATTACAATTAATAAGGCATGAGAAGCCTTTCTTGCATAAAGCAGAAATTGAAATGATGTTCTTAACAAGAGACGGTACATAAACACAATCTTCTAAATCTAAAACTAAACCATTCGGCATTGATATTGAATAAGTCCCTACGCATAATGCAGCAAGTTTTGCTCCATTTCCCATGCGCAAGTCGACTTCCCCATTACGGAGTCTTCTACTATCCCGCAGGCCTTGCACATTATTACATAAGTGAGTCCCCGCAACCGGTGTCAAGCACCCAAGTAGAAGTTTCAGAATTATGCAAAAATAGTTCAATCATATACAACACACCTGAAGCTTGGGCATCCCTAGCTTCCTTGGCTTTTAGAGATCTACAATCTTTCCCTACTAGATCTCCTTTGATCTTATGCTCATCAATGATGGAACGAAGTGATATCTTGCTCGACATTTGAATATTTGTGTAGTAGTTTTTATCCCACCTATTATAGAGAAAATATTATCGTTAGGAATTTATTTCTATTAATATTTCATAATTTATGGTCTTTAAAATTATGAAATTGCTCCCACTCAATTGTTTAAAATTTTTAAGCAAATCGCATCAACCTCAAGATAATGGATTTATAATGGGCAAGGATCCCATTATCACTACTTCATAACTCCGACTAGGGCCGGTCGTTCTAAAATATGATAATCAGGTAGGTTCCCAACCAATTGTGAACTTATCACAATTCCTTGATCATTGGGCAGGGCAATCAGACATGCCATAGCTTACGCTAGTCTAACCGGACACCCAATATTTACCACTAAGTCATAAGACCACGCCTAGGGGTCGCTGCGCCTTATGACTCAGAAAAGTCAGACCATTGTCAATGTACGATTTTGGGACAAATTGGTATTGGTCAGTCTTGCTAGGGCGAGTCCCGCCAATACTGTTTAAGCCTATTGGGTCTATACTTGACAATGGGAGGTAAAATATTTAGACTTAAATTATTATTGAGGATTTTAGTAAGTTTAAACAAATGACTATCAAATGGATTGTCCTTTGATAATTCCCTAGAGGGAGGGTGGAGCAAACTCTCTTAAATACCCAAGCCTCTTAGGCTCTTATCGCCTTGGTGACAGGAATAACCAATGACTATTTCCATATTAGTCAAGCTTTGGATAAGCTCGGAGTAAGTGATTATCTAGATATCTTCACAGTTTTTCCTTTCGGCTATAGAAAGGTAGTGAGTGAAGGAAGATACCAAATCACTATCTAACTCCTTATCCATGGTTAATTAACTTTAGTTTGGAAAGTATTATTAACCATTGTTCCCACCCCACTTGTGTCTATTATAATTTATTTTAATTATAAAACAAGTGGTTTAGATTTATTTACACTAATAGGTAATAAATCTCTAGTTCATCACGGAATAGTAACTTAACTAAAGGATAAGCAATACACTTTCTATTTCCTAGAAAGTCTCTAGATGCTTATTTCCTAAAGTTAACATGCTTTGAAATATCTTCTAATCAAACATAGAATTTCAAGCAAAACATACTTTGAAATATCTTCTAATCAAACATAGAATTTTCATGAATGTATGAGTTTTTTCAAAATTCATATAAAATATGAATTTAATTGTTGGAATACATTTTAGGCATCTAATAACTCTGATTAATATTTAAATTTGATATTGCATTTTTATTTAATCAAGACTTTCTCTTGATTTCTAAATTTTTGAAAAGATTACACCATTCACGTTTTTTCAAAAAAAATAGTTTAGAAACATGAACTTCAAATGCAATTTCAGAATTCAAATCTTAACCAAATCATGCGAAATTTGTGCCTAAACTGAAATTTAGGATGTTAGCTTTCCAACTAGCTATTACACATCCAAACCAGAGTTAAAATGAGTGAGAACGAACCAAAATAAAATCGGCGCGCTGGTATCACTGTTGGGAGACGGCCTAGAGTGCGCAGCGGGTGTTTTAAAATTTTAACCGCTTACCGTTATCCCAAGATCCATTTGTTTTGATTGTTCTACAGTCCTAAACATGTTTCTAATGTATTCATGGCATAAAACTCAGAAACATGCTCAAATACATTTAACTAAACATGTTATTCTCATATGAACTCTAATTAAAGCAAGTATAAAATAACTTACGTGTTTAGACGACTCCACCAGTCCACCCTCCAATCAACGAGCTTTTCACATACTGGTTGAGGTCTGAAATATTCTGAGAATAGCCACCCAAATGTTTGGCCTCCAAGGGTGCATACACCAAAGCCAAACGTCAATGACAAGGTCGATACCTTGAGTGCACTCGGTAGCTTGCCCTCGGTGCTAGCCAAGACAAGTACCAAAACTTTAACTAATGAAACCTCTTATCTCAATGAAATTAAGGCTTCTAAATTTCGTGGCTTACACTAGGAATGAAGTTACAAACTTGCTAAGTTCATAAAACTTGAACTCTTTGAACATTTTGCCAAGGAAATCCAAAGGCCTCCTTTTATAGTGCAAGTAAACCATGTAACTTGATTAACTAACCATGGTAAGATTAATGGTTAATTAATCACCATTATTGGATGCCAACATGATGATATCATATAGATATTATATGTTTAAAAGTCAAGGACAATATATTAGGAGTGGTTGAGAAATAATGGAAGTTGTTGAAAAACTTTAATAAAGTTTAATCATTTTTCAAAGCTTCCAATACAAGTTTTAACTTATTGAACACAAATTTCGGATATGAAAGAGATCGATTTAGACTTTGAGCAAAACTAAAAAGTTGTGTATTATTGAGTTAGCTTTCTAACCATATTTAAATCATCTAATTTGGACATCAGAAACAAAAGTTATGGTTAAATTACCGAACAGTGTTCAGTAAATAAAACTGCAGTAAAACTTACGAATTTTCAATTTCCAAATTGTTCTTACCACATCCAATCATCCCTAAGCCACTTATTAACTTCATAAATGATCCATTCAATAATCAAACATATTGAAAAACATTTATATATAATTTTTTTTCACAATAATCAAACATGTTATTATTGTTACACTGTGCACCTTAACCATTGACTTTGTACTTTGTATTGTGTAAGACCGTTTGGGTTCCACTCAAGTTGGACATGAAATGAATCATGATGATTTAATCAGACATAAATCATTCTCCAATGATAATTATCATGTGGTCGTTCTATTTCAATGACCAAGGTTAACGTCTAGCAACATGCCAAGGCCCCCAAATGAGAAGGAAAGATAAGTACCCATTCCGAATTGGATTTCCATATGATACGGTCTCTCGCCTCGCTATATCCCCACCGTTTGACCTAGAGCATAGAAAGTGTCTACCCGTTCATAGTCAAAGGTATAACATTGATAATAACTTGATTTGTGCTAACCAAGAATCTTATAAGATTCTTCTGATGTGGCCACAGTCTCCAGCACTAATCAAACATATCAATTCGTGCAATGGGATACGACTCTCATAACTAAAGTTATCCGAGAGAGTGGCGATCCTTTGTTGTATCTTTATAACCTTCATGTATATCAACACATGACCCAATCACACCCTGTAGCCGACTCTATGAATCGGGGAAGGAGAATGTCAAAGCCATATGATCCATACATAAGATTACAAAGACCTCAAGTCTGAGGACTATTCATACAATCGATACATGAGAGTTTTCACAGACACATGGGATAAACACTCCATGTGAAAACTCTCGGTGGTCAGTTCGATGGACATGAACCAATCATGCACCCATGTGATATACCAAGCGGTCGGAACTCCGTTAGTAGCCTATGAGATCAGCTACCCCACTTAAGGGCGGATCATATCAGCATGCTAGTCTATCCGCTTTGTGAACGCCCTGATTATTCACAAAACTATGACTAGGAACACTTAGGAGTAAAGATTCTCATAAGGCGTGGAAGCCATTTGTTATTACTCCAAGGGCTTTATCATAAGTGTAAATCATCAAAACAGATTTATACAAAACACGAATGATAAAGAATGCCATTTTATTGATTAATAAAATATTACAGCCATATTTTTAATACAAATACATGTACATATAACCCATCTACATGTTGGGTATAGGGCACATTCTTAATAGCCACTTTCATTTTGTGAAAAGTAATTACCAACACTTGTGAAGAAAGGGAGCTTCTTTGTCTTTACCAATAGTCCCAAAGTTCGTGCGACGAAAAAGATTTTTAGATTTTGATGAAAATCACCAAATATCATCCTCTTGATGTCAATAACAAGTGGCCGCTTTCATTTTGTGAAAAGTAATTACCAACACTTATGAAAAGAGGGGGCTTCTTCGTCTTTACCACTAGTACCAAAGTTCTTGCGACGAAAAAAGTTTTTAGATTTTGATGAAAATCACCAAATATCATCCTCTTGATGTCAATAACAAGTGACCACTTTCATTTTGTGAAAAGTAATTACCAACACTTGTGAAAAGAGGGGGCTTCTTTGTCTTTACCAATAGTACCAAAGTTCGTGCAACGAAAAATGTTTTTAGATTTTGATAAAAATTACCAAATATCATTCTCTTGATGTCAATAACAAGTGGCCACTTTCATTTTGTGAAAAGTAATTACCAACACTTGAGAAAAAAGGAGCTTCTTTGTCTTTACCAATAGTACCAAAGTTCGTGTGCGACGAAAAATGTTTTTAGATTTTGATAAAAATCACCAAATATCATCCTCTTGATGTCAATAATAAGTGGCCGCTTTCATTTTGTGAAAAGTAACTACCAACACTTATGAAAAGAGGGGGCTTCTTCGTCTTTTCCACTAGTACCAAAGTTCGTGCGACGAAAAAGGTTTTTAGATTTTGATGAAAATCACCAAATATAATATACTTGATTTCAATAACAAGTGGCCACATTCATTTTGTGAAAAGTAATTACCAACACTTGTGAAAAGAGGGGTTTCTTTGTCTTTACCACTAGTACCAAAGTTCGTGCGACGAAAAAGGTTTTTAAATTTTGATGAAAATCACCAAATATAATCTACTTGATGTCAATAACAAGTTGCCACTTCTATTTTGTGAAAAGTATTTAACAACACTTGTGAAAAGAGGGGCATTCTTTGTATTTACCACTAGTAACAAAGTTCGTGCGAAGAAAAATGTTTTTTGATTTTGATGAAAATCACCTAATATCATCCTCTTGATGTCAATAACAAGTGACCACTTTCATTTTGTGAAAAGTAATTACCAACACTTGTGAAAGGAGGTGGCTTCTTTGTCTTTACACTAGTACCAAAGTTCGTGCGACGAAAAAAGTTTTTAGATTTTGATGAAATCACCAAAGATCGTCCTCTTGATGTCAATAAAAGTGGCCACTTTCATTTTATGAAAAGTAATTACCAACACTTGTGAAAAGAGAGGCATTCTTTGTCTTTACCATTAGTACCAAAGTTCGTGCGACGAAAAAGGTTTTTATATTTTGATGAAAATCACCAAATATAATCCTCTTGATGTCAAAAACAAGTGGCTACTTTTATTTTGTGAAAAGTAATTACCAACACTTGTGAAAAGATGGGGCTTCTTTCTCTTTACCACTAGTAACAAAGTTCTTGCCACGAAAATAATTTTTACTTTTTTGATGAAAATCAGCAAATATCATCCTATTGATGTCAATAACAAGTGGCCATTTCATTTTGTGAAAAGTAATTACCAACACTTGTGAAAATAGGGGGCTTCTTTGTTTTTACCACCAGTACCAAAGTTCGTGTGACGAAAAAGGTTTTAAGACATTGATGAAAATAACAAAATATCATCTACTTGATGTCAATAACATGTGGCCACTTTTATTTTGTGAAAAGTAATTAACAACACTTGTGAAAAGAGGGGGCTTCTTTGTCTTTACCACTAGTACCAAAGTTCGTGCGACGAAAATAGTTTTAAGATTTTTATGAAAATCATCAAAATATCATCCTCTTGATGTCAATAACAAGTGGCCACTTTCATTTTGTGAAAAGTAATTTCCAACACTTGTAAAAAGAGGGGGCTTCTTTGTCTTTACCACTAGTACAAAAGTTCATGCAACGAAAAGTGTATTTAAATTTTGATGAAAATCACCTAATATCATCCTCTTGATGTCAATAAAAAGTAGCTACTTTCATTTTGTGAAAAGTAATTACCAACAATGTGAAAAGAGGGGGCTTCTTTATCTTTACCACTAGTACTAAAGTTCGTGCGACGAAAAAGGTTTTTTGATTTTGATGAAAATCTCCAAATATCATCCTCTTGATGTCAAAAACATTTGGCCAATTTCATTTTGTGAAAAGTAATTACCAACACTTGTGAAAGGAGGGGGGCTTCTTTGTCTTTACCACTAGTACCAAAGTTCGTGCCATGAAAAAGATTTTTAAATTTTGATGAAAATCACCAAATATCATCTTTTTTGATGTGCAATAACAAGTGGCCACTTTCATTTTGTGAAAAGTAGTTACCAACATTGTGAAAAAAGGGGGCTTCTTTGTCTTTACCACTAGTACCAAAATTGTGCGACGCAAATGGTTTTTAAATTTTGGTAAAAATCACCAAATATCATCTACTTGATGTCAATAAAAATTGCCACTTTCATTTTGTGAAAAGTAATTATCAACACTTGTGAAAAGAGGGGTATTCTTTTTCTTTACCACTAGTACCAAAGTTCGTGCGAAGAAAAACGTTTTTATATTTAGATAAAAATCACCAAATATCATCCTCTTGATATCAATAACAACTGGCCAATTTCATTTTCTAAAAATTAATTACAACACTTGTGAAAATAGGGGGCTTCTTTACCTTTACCACTAGTACCAAAGTTCGTGCCACGAAAATAGTTTTTGGATTTTGATAAAAATCATCAAATATCATCATCTTGATATCAATAACAAGTGCCACTTTCATTTTGTAAAAAGTAATTACCAACACTTGTGAAAAGAGGGGGCTTCTTTGTCTTTACCACTAGTACCAAAGTTCATGCTACGAAAATAGTTTTTAGATTTTGTTGAAAATCACCAAATATCATCTACTTGATGTCAATAACAAGTGGCCACTTTCATTTTGTGAAAAGTAATTACCAATACTTGTGAAAAGAAGGAGCTTCTTTGTCTTTACCACAAGTACCAAAGTTCGTGCGAAGAAAAAGGTTTTATATTTAGATAAAAATCACCAAAGATCATCTTCTTGATATCAATATCAACTAGCCACTTTCATTTTGTGAAAATTAATTACCAACACTTGTGAAAAGAGGGGGCTTCTTTGTCATTACCACTAGTACCAAAGTTCGTGCGACAAAAAAGATTTTTAAATTTTGATGAAAATCACCAAATATCATCCTCTTGATGTTAGTAACAAGTGGCCACTTTCATTTTGTGAAAAGTAGTTACCAACATAGCGAAAAAGGGGGCTTCTTTGCCTTTACCACTAGTACCAAAGTTCGTGCCACGAAAATAGTTTTTAGATTTTGATAAAAATCACCAAATATCATCCTCTTGATATCAATAACAAGGGGCCGCTTTCATTTTGTAAAAAGTAATTACCAACACTTGTGAAAAGAAGGGGTTTTTTTTTGTCTTTAACACTAGTACCAAAGTTCGTGCTACGAAAATAGTTTTTAGATTTTGATGAAAATATCCAAATATAATCTACTTGATGTCAATAACAAGTGGCCACTTTCATTTTGTGAAAAGCAATTAACAATACTTGTGAAAAGAGGGGGCTTCTTTGTCTTTACCAATAGTACCAAAGTTCGTACGATGAAAATAGTTTTTAGATTTTTATGAAAATCATCAAATATCATCCTCTTGATGTCAATAACAAGTGGCCACTTTCATTTTGTGAAAAGTAATTTCCAACACTTGTGAAAAGAGGGGCATTCTTTGTATTTACCACTAGTAACAAAGTTCGTGCGAAGAAAAATGTTTTTTGATTTTGATGAAAATCACCTAATATCATCCTCTTGATGTCAATAACAAGTGATCACTTTCATTTTGTGAAATGTAATTACCAACACTTGTGAAAGGAGGTGGCTTCTTTGTCTTACACTAGTACCAAAGTTCGTGCGACGAAAAAGGTTTTTAGATTTTGATGAAAATCTCCAAAGATCGTCCTCTTGATGTTAATAAAAGTGGCCACTTTCATTTTGTGAAAAGTAATTTCCAACACTTGGGAAAAGAGGGGCATTCTTTGTCTTTACCATTAGTACCAAAGTTCGTGCGACGAAAAAGGTTTTTAGATTTGGATGAAAATCACCAAATATAATCCTCTTGATGTCAATAACAAGTGGCCACTTTCATTTTGTGAAAAGTAGTTACCAACATTGTGAAAAAAGGGGGCTTCTTTGTCTTTACCACTAGTACCAAAATTGTGCGACGAAAAAGGTTTTTAGATTTTGATAAAAATCACCAAATATCATCTACTTGATGTCAATAACAATTGCCACTTTCATTTTGTGAAAAGTAATTATCAACACTTGTGAAAAGAGGGGCATTCTTTTTCTTTACCACTAGTACCAAAGTTCGTGCGAAGAAAAACATTTTTATATTTAGATAAAAATCACCAAATATCATCCTCTTGATATCAATAACAACTGGCCAATTTCATTTTCTGAAAATTAATTACAACACTTGTGAAAATAGGGGGCTTCTTTACCTTTACCACTAGTACCAAAGTTCGTGCCACGAAAACAGTTTTTAGATTTTGATAAAAATCATCAAATATCATCCTCTTGATATCAATAACAAGTGCCACTTTCATTTTGTAAAAAGTAATTACCAACACTGTGAAAAGAGGGGGCTTCTTTGTCTTTACCACTAGTACCAAAGTTCGTGCTACGAAAATAGTTTTTAGATTTTATTGAAAATCACCAAATATCATCTACTTGATGTCAATAACAAGTGGCGACTTTCATTTTGTGAAAAGTAATTACCAATACTTGTGAAAAGAAGGAGCTTCTTTGTCTTTACCACAAGTACCAAAGTTCGTGCGAAGAAAAAGGTTTTTATATTTAGATAAAAATCACCAAAGATCATCTTCTTGATATCAATATCAACTAGCCACTTTCATTTTGTGAAAATTAATTACCAACACTTGTGAAAAGAGGGGGCTTCTTTGTCATTACCACTAGTACCAAAGTTCGTGCGACAAAAAAGATTTTTAAATTTTGAGGAAAATCACCAAATATCATCCTCTTGATGTCAGTAACAAGTGGACACTTTCATTTTGTGAAAAGTAGTTACCAACATTGCGAAAAAAGGGAGCTTCTTTGCCTTTACCACTAGTACCAAAGTTCGTGCCACAAAAATAGGTTTTAGATTTTGATAAAAATCATCAAATATCATCCTCTTGATATCAATAATATGGGCCGCTTTCATTTTGTAAAAAGTAATTACCAACACTTGTGAAAAGAAGGGGGCTTTTTTGTCTTTAACACTAGTACCAAAGTTCGTGATACGAAAAATAGTTTTTAGATTTTGATGAAAATATCCAAATATCATCTACTTGATGTCAATAACAAGTGGCCACTTTCATTTTGTGAAAAGCAATTAACAATATTTGAGGAAAGAGGGGGCTTCTTTGTCTTTACCACTAGTACCAAAGTTCGTATGACGAAAATAGTTTTTAGATTTTTATGAAAATCATCAAATATCATCCTCTTGATGTCAATAAAAAGTGGCCACTTTCATTTTGTGAAAAGTAATTTCCAACACTTGTGAAAAGAGGGGGCTTCTTTGTCTTTACCACTAGTACAAAAGTTCGTACAACGAAAAGTGTTTTTAAATTTAGATGAAAATCACCTAATATCATCCTCTCGATGTCAATAAAAAAGTAGCCATTTTCATTTTGTGAAAAGTAATTACCAACATTGTGAAAAGAGGGGGCTTCTTTGTCTTTACCACTAGTACCAAAGTTCGTGCGACGAAAAAGGTTTTTTGATTTTGATGAAAATCACCAAATATCATCCTCTTGATGTCAAAAACATGTGGCCAATTTCATTTTGTGAAAAGTAATTACCAACACTTGTGAAAGGAGGGGGCTTCTTTGTCTTTACTACTAGTACCAAAGTTAATGCGATGAAAAAGATTTTTAAATTTTGATGAAAATCACCAAATACCATCCTCTTGATGTCAATAACAAGTGGGTCACTTTCATTTTCTGAAAAGTAGTTACCAACATTGCGAAAAAATGGGGCTTCTTTGTCTTTACCACTAGTAGCAAAGTTTGTGCGACGAAAAAGTTTTTTAGATTTTGATAAATATCATCTACTTGATGTCAATAACAAGTTGCCACTTTCATTTTGTGAAAAGCAATTACCAACACTTGTGAAAAGAAGGGCTTCTTTGTCTTTACACTAGTACCAAAGTTCCTGCGACGAAAAAGTTTTTAGATTTTGATGAAAATCACCAAAGATCAACCTCCTGATGTCAATAACAAGTGGTCACTTTCATTTTTGTGAAAAGTAATTACAAAAACTTGTGAAAAGAGGGAGCTTCTTTGTCTTTACCACTAGTACCAAAGTTCGTACGACAAAAAAAGTTTTTAGATTTTGATAAAAATCACCAAATATCATCTACTTGATGTCAATAACAAGTTGCCACTTCCATTTTGTGAAAAGTAATTAACAACACTTGTGAAAAGAGGGGCATTCTTTGTATTTACCACTAGTAACAAAGTTCGTGCGAAGAAAAAGGTTTTTTGATTTTGATGAAAATCACCAAATATCATCCTCTTGATGTCAATAACAAGTAGCAACTTTCAATTTGTGAAAAGTAATTACCAACACTTGTGAAAGGAGGTGGCTTCTTTATCTTTACACTAGTACCAAAGTTCGTGCGACGATAAAGGTTTTTAGATTTTGATGAAAATCACCAAAGATCGTCCTCTTGATGTCAATAAAAGAGGCCACTTTCATTTTGTGAAAAGTAATTACCAACACTTATGAAAAGAGGGGCATTCTTTGTCTTTACCATTAGTACCAAAGTTCGTGCGACAAAAAGGTTTTTAGATTTTGATGAAAATCACCAAATATAATTCTCTTGATGTCAAAAACAAGTGGCTACTTTCATTTTGTGAAAAGTAATTACCAACACTTGTGAAAAGATGAGGCTTCTTTGTCTTTACCACTAGTAATAAAGTTCTTGCGACGAAAATAATTTTTATTTTTTGATGAAAATCAGCAAATATCATCCTCCTGATGTCAATAACAAGTGACCATTTCATTTTGTGAAAAGTAATTACCGACACTTGTGAAAAAATGGGGCTTCTTTATCTTTACCACCAGTACCAAAGTTTGTGCGACGAAAAAGGTTTTTAGACTTTGATGAAAATAACCAAATATCATCTTCTTGATGTTAATAACAAGTGGCCACTTTCATTTTGTGAAAAGCAATTAACAACACTAGTGAAAAGAGGGGGCTTCTTTGTCTTTACCACTAGTACCAAAGTTCGTGCGACGAAAATAGTTTTTATATTTTTATGAAAATAATGAAATATCATCCTCTTGATGTCAATAACAAGTGACCACTTTCATTTTGTGAAAAGTAACTTCCAACACTTGTGAAAAGAGGGGGCTTCTTTGTCTTTACCACTAGTACAAAAGTTCGTGCAGCGAAAAGTTTTTAAAATTTTGATGAAAATCACCTAATATCATCCTCTTGATGTCAATAAAAAGTCACCACATTCATTTTTTGAAAAGTAATTACCAACAATGTGAAAAGAGAGGGTTTCTTTGTCTTTACCACTAGTACCAAAGTTCGTGCGACGAAAAAGGTTTTTTGATTTTGATGAAAATCACCAAATATCATCCTCTTGATGTCAAAAATATGTGGCCAATTTCATTTTGTGAAAAGTAATTACCAACACTTGTGAAAGGAGGGGGCTTCTTTGTATTTACCACTAGTTCCAAAGTTCGTGCGATGAAAAATATTTTTAAATTTTGATGAAAATCACCAAATATCATCCTCTTGATGTCAATAACAAGTGGTCACTTTCATTTTGTGAAATGTAGTTACCAACATTGCGAAAAAAGGGGACTTCTTTGTCTTTACCACTAGTAGCAAAGTTCGTGCGACGAAAAAGGTTTTTAGATTTTGATAAAAATCACCAAATATCATCTATATGATGTCAATAACAAGTTGCCACTTTCATTTTGTGAAAAGTAATTACCAACACTTATGAAAAGAGGGGTTTCTTTGTCTTTACACTAGTACCAAAGTTCGGGTGCGACGAAAAAAGTATTTAGATTTTGATGAAAATCACCAAAGATCAACCTCCTGATGTCAATAACAAGTGACCACTTTCATTTTGTGAAAAGTAACTACCAACACTTGTGAAAGGAGGTGGCTTCTTTGTCTTTACACTAGTACCAAAGTTCGTGCGACGAAAAAGGTTTTTAGATTTTGATGAAAATCACCAAATATAATCCTCTTGATGTCAAAAACAAGTGGCTACTTTTATTTTGTGAAAAGTAATTACTCTTTACCACTAGTAACAAAGTTCTTGCCATGAAAATAATTTTTATTTTTTGATGAAAATCAGCAAATATCATCCTATTGATGTCAATAACAAGTGGCCATTTCATTTTGTGAAAAGTAATTACCAACACTTGTGAAAAGAGGGGGCTTCTTTGTCTTTACCACCAGTACCAAAGTTCGTGCGACGAAAAAGGTTTTAAGACATTGATGAAAATAACCAAATATCATCTACTTGATGTTAATAACAAGTGGCCACTTTCATTTTGTGAAAAACAATTAACAACACTTGTGAAAAGAGGAGGCTTCTTTGTCTTTCCCACTAGTACCAAAGTTCGTGCGACGAAAATAGTTTTTAGATTTTTATGAAAATCATCAAATATCATCCTCTTGATGTCAATAACAAGTGGCCACTTTCATTTTGTGAAAAGTAATTTCCAACACTTGTAAAAAGATGGGCTTCTTTGTCTTTACCACTAGTACAAAAGTTCGTGCAACGAAAAGTGTTTTTAAATTTTGATGAAAATCACCTAATATCATCCTCTTGATGTCAATAAAAAGTAGCCACTTTCATTTTGTGAAAAGTAATTACCAATAATGTGAAAAGAGGGGGCTTCTTTGTCTTTACCACTAGTACCAAAGTTCGTGCAGCGAAAAAGGTTTTTTGATTTTGATGAAAATCACCAAATCTCATCGTCTTGATGTCAAAAACATGGGTTAATTTCATTTTCTGAAAAGTAATTACCAACACTTGTGAAAGGAGGGGGCTTCTTTGTCTTTACCACTAGTACCAAAGTTCGTGCGATGAAAAACATTTTTAAATTTTGATGAAAATGACAAATATCATCCTCTTGATGTCAATAACAAGTGGCCACTAGTACCAAAATTGTGAGACGAAAAAGGCTTTTAGATTTTGATAAAAATCACCAAATATCATCTACTTGATGTCAATAACAATTGCCACTTTCATTTTGTGAAAAGTAATTACCAACACTTGTGAAAAGAGGGGCATTCTTTGTCTTTACCACTAGTACCAAAGTTCGTGCAAAGACAAAGTTTTTTATTTTTAGATAAAAATCACCAAATATCATCATCTTGATATCAATAATAATTGACCACTTTCATTTTCTGGAAATTAATTACAACACTTATGAAAATAGGGGGCTTCTTTTCCTTTATCACTAGTACCAAAGTTCGTGCCACGAAAATAGTTTTTAGATTTTGATAAAAATCATCAAATATCATCCTCTTGATATCAATAACAAGTGCCACTTTCATTTTGTAAAATGTAATTACCAACACTTGTGAAAAGAGGGGGCTTCTTTGTCTTTACCACTAGTACCAAAGTTCGTGCTACGAAAATAGTTTTTAGATTTTGTTGAAAATCACAAAATATCATCTACTTGATGTCAACAAGTGGCCACTTTCATTTTGTGAAAAAGTAATTACCAATACTTGTGAAAAGAGGGAGCTTCTTTGTCTTTTCCACAAGTACCAAAGTTCGTGTGAAGAAAAAGTTTTTTATATTTAGATAAAAATCACCAAAGATCATCTTCTTGATATCAATATAAACTAGCCATTTTCATTTTGTGAAAATTAATTACCAAGACTTTTGAAAAGAGGGGGCTTCTTTGTCATTACCACTAGTACCAATGTTCGTGCGACGAAAAAGATTTTTAAATTTTGATGAAAATCACCAAATATCATCCTCTTGTAGTCATAACAAGTGTCCACTTTCATTTTGTGAAAAGTAGTTACCAACATTGCGAAAAAGGGGGCTTCTTTGCCTTTACCATTAGTACCAAAGTTCGTGCCACGAAAATAGTTTTTAGATTTTGATAAAAATCATCGAATATCATCCTCTTGATATCAATAACAAGTGCCACTTTCATTTTGTAAAAAGTAATTACTAACACTTGTCAAAAGAGGGGCTTCTTTGTCTTTACCACTAGTAGCAAAGTTCGGGCGACGAGAAAGGTTTTTAGATTTTGATAAAAATCACCAAATATCATCTACTTGATGTCAATAACAAGTTGTCACTTTCATTTTGTGAAAAGTAATTACCAACACTTAAGAAAAGAGGGGCTTCTTTGTCTTTACACTAGTACCAAAGTTCGTAGACGAAAAAGGTTTTTAGATTTTGATGAAAATCACCAAAGATCAACCTCCTGATGTCAATAACAAGTGGCCACTTTCATTTTTTGAAAAGTAATTACCAACACTTGTGAAAAGAGGTGGCTTCTTTGTTTTTACCACTAGTACCAAAGTTCGTGCGACGAAAAAGATTATTAAATTTTGATGAAAATCACCAAATATCATCCTCTTGATGTCAATAACAAGTGGCCACTATAATTTTATGAAAAGTAGTTTCCCACATTGTGAAAAATGGGGCTTCTTTGTCTTTACCACTAGTGCCGAAGTTCGTGCGACGAAAAAAGTTTTTAGATTTTGATAAAAATCATCAAATATCATCATCTTGATGTCAATAACATGTGGCCACTTTCATTTTGTGAAAAGTAATTACCAACACTTGTGAAAAAAGGTGGCTTCTTTTTTTTTACCACTAGTACCAAAGTTCTATTAGGGTTTATGCCCTAGAGATTCATGTATTATGTACACGGTTAATAAATAAAATATGTATTATTCATTTATTATTCATTTATGTTTATTTGAATATTTTGCATATTTCAAATTGTCTAAAATACCCTTGATTACTCATGTAGTCTCAGACTTAGTGTATGAGTGTCATACACAAGAGGATTTAAGTTTGAGATCAGTAATCTAAATTGGTCCGTAGAGAGCAAACAAAGATGGGTACTTTGGTTGTAGTTTATCTACAGCTGCGGTCCATTCTATATTTGATATGACGACCTTGATCCGGGATCATTCATGTAGAGACATGAGAATGGAGGCACCTTATATGATGAGATCATATAGGACTGGACCCAGACGGAAATAAATTTCTTTTAATATCTGTTAACAAAAGAAATTCATATATGTCTACTAGATGATCATATATGGATTGATCTTAATCCTGAGTGTACTACGAACTCCTACATCGCAGGTTATGTCCTTTGATTTACATGGGTGAGATCGGTGTAGCATTCCCGGTCAATAACTTCGTACTTTGGGGGCATTGTTTGTTGTGTGGCTGGGAACGTTTTACATAGACATGGAATCCACTCCTTCTTGCGAGAAGTAGATGAGTATCTCCCTTAAGGGTTGATTCGGTACTTGAACGATTAGAACTCAAGTCTTTCTATTATGAATAGAAAGATTAAATTCATAATCGTTATGAATAAATCGTTCATTAGAGAATCAATGGTACATAAGGAGAAAGATATAATTAGAGGGGTATAACGGACATTATGACCCGGCTGTAATTATGAGATACTCGTGGAGGGTCAATCTATATGTAATGATTATATCGATGGACATCGACGCAGTTCGGCTTATGTAAAATATCTACAGTGACGAGAGTGCAGCTTTAGGTTTTTAGTGGAATAACCTAAAGTTAATAATTCGGAATATTTAATTAAAGAGTTTTAATTAATTTTCCAGGATTATCGGAGTTCAGAACTGTAGGTCTATTTGGTCCCTGTGCTAGCTCGTTACACTAGAGGAAGCCATTCGATAATTGGATAGTCCAATTATAAACTCACTAGTATAATTGATCAATTGTTTTTTGTCATAGATAATCAAGTTCCACTCACAGCCTTATGTTTTCCCTTCTATTGGAAACCAAGTCAAGCCGTGTGATGAATTTGAAAGTCAAAATCATGGTCTTTTAATCCTTTGTCTCTCACGCTCAAAGTCTTTAAAATGGAATTGATGTTAGTGTTAACTGACTAAGCAAGCAAACGTGAGTGGAATAGCTATTTTATCAAGCCACTCACGCCTATCATACTCCACTCACACAACCTCTCTTGCAAATGGAAAAGGTCATGCATCCACTCACCATTTGATCTTTATCTTTATAAATTTAAATGCTTGGGCAATTAGTATGGGTGATTTTGAGCAATTGATTTTCAAAAATGGGCGAGAGATGAAGCCGAGAATGAGAGAGTATTTTTTTGAGAAATTTTTGTTTGTTCTTTCAATTGTTGAAAGAATAGAAAAGAAAAGAGAAATTTTTGAAATAAATTTTTTCTTTCAATTTTTGAAAGAAAATAAATAGAGAGAATTTAAATTGTAAGAGTTAGAATTTTATTTGTGTGACAAAAGAAAATTTTTCTGAAAAATTTTCATAGTGAATTGAGTGCCCACACACAAGGTTTCTTAGTGGCGAGATATAGTTCGGAAGACCGGGTGGTATTAAGCCGATTTTATCTTCAAATATTTATTATCACAATCTCTCGTTTTACAGTATTATTTTGTCACTCACAGCAGCACCAGATCAGGCATCATTTATCATCAAAATAGCAATTTGACTTTTCAATTTGGTGTAGCAGTGAAACGCATTTGCAAATTGATTCAAGCAAGCCAGACCAAATCAAATCATCATCACGTATGCATCATCATATTTGCAAATGGCAGCCACTCACAGACGTCCACGCATGATCAATTTTGGAGTGGTGCTGTTTGTTTTCTTAATTGAATTGAAAGTCATCAATGATGATCGGTTACTGTTATCTTCATTTTCGGTATCATATATTAACAAAAATGGAAAAGCTCATTCACGGCAGCAGTGACCGAATTAAAAAAAAAGGACCAGTTCGGCAGAACAATGTACAAGGAGAATGAAAGAATTTTTGGTGTCCGATCCGGGTACCAAGTTCGCTTCCGCAGCGCGGGGTGTGCCGTTCGGGGCGAAGAGTTCGGTTCGAGTCGCTCCCTTCAATTGGTATCAGAGCGAGGTTTAAAAGTATTCTTTCCCTAATCTTAATTATTTTTAAAAAATAATTAATTTTACTGGTTCTATTTTTTATATATATGTTGATATATAGTTTTTAACATGTCATTTGAGTAGGCACATTAAATATTTTATTTGATAAAATATTTTTATTCATGTTGATGAATGTTTATTTAAATGCATTGGTTGTAAATTTTTCCGGCTCTTAATTTTAATTTTATTTGGGAATGTAAGGCCAAAATTAAAGGCTAATTATATTTAATTTGATGTAATTTATTTTTACTGTAAAAATAATGTAATTATCAAATTTTGTAAATATTACTACAAATCAAAGGAGGCCTCGCCGTGCGATATTCCATGGTGCCAAGAGTTGAAGACCAAGGAATGCCTTGGTAATATTATGTACTAATTAGATTAGTATAGAAAAATTAAGAGCCCGGTCAATGCATTATATTTAGCTATATATGTATGTTTAAATTTAATAGTTGAATAACATGTCATATAACTTAGGGTGCCTACTCATGCATTTTAACATGTCATGACATGTAGTTGCATTTTTATTACATAGTCAAACGAAAGAAAATTATTTATTTTTCTTTCATATTTAAAATGTTTAAATGGACTAGAAAATGCAATTTTAATTAAATTATTTAATTAAAATAAGTTAAAACAAATTTTAGAAATTGAGTTTAACAAACATTAGTGTTTTTAATTTTAAAAGTTAAAATTATGAATAACACTAAAACCTTAATTAAAATGTTTAATTAAGACGGGTTAAACAATTTTTCTGAAATTTTAGTTTAACTAATTTTAGTGATTTAATTTTAAGAGTTAAAATTAGAAATATCACTAAATAATTAATTAAAGTGGTTTAATTAATTTTGGTTAAAACATAATTTAGAAATTAGTTTTAACTAAAGATTAGCGAACTTGGCTTTAATAGTTAAAACCGAAAAGATCGTTAAAACTTCACTAGTATAGATTAGGTTATGTTTTAGCCGTACATAATCTAATGGAAAAATACTAGGAATTAAAATATGAGATATTTTAAATAAAAACCTAAAACTTGAATATAGTGAGTGAGAGAGGGATATATGACAATATATCCCGCGATCTCCGTTGTTGTTCGACACCGTGAGATTTAAGTGGCGCCTCGAGACGGCTTTGCTTTCGTCCGCCTACGAATGGTGTCCATCTTAGGTCAATATCAAGGTCGAATTCTAAAAAGATAGGAATTCTAGATGTATCTTGTGATTTGACCTACCCTACGGCGGCACTTCACAAGTTAAGTCCAAGAGTTCTGAAATAACGGGTTACAATTGAAGGGATCGCGGGGCGTCCCGGACCGAACTCTTCGCCCGAACGTCGCCCCAAAACCCCGCGCAGCGGAAGCGGGTGCTTGGTAATCCACGGACCGGAACCGAAAAATATTTTTCTCCTTTTCTTTTTACTGTTCCCGTAAC
>NW_027169528.1:10000-15000 GCF_036898095.1 Palaemon carinicauda
ATAACTACTAACTACCTAATTTTCTGAATATTCCGAGCCAAACAACTCTACGAAGTAACTTCGAAGTCACTGTTGGAAGGGAAAGCCAGTCCAACACCAACCGTCAAGAAGTGATTACTCTCCTTCACCTCACCTTACCTTGGGACATTTTACCGGTTCTATTTGTCGTCGTAGTGCTGGACTTTTTCTAAATTACTCTACGACGATGGGACTCATTGTGTTTAGTGCTACGAATACCATGAAGAACTAAATTAACTCTACACCTCGTCTGATGAATGTGGAGGCGACCAGCAGCAAAGGCTATGGAATTATCATACCCATGCTCTTTTTCATCCTGTGAAGTCATTATAAGGTGGGTCATTGTATTGATTGGCACAATAGTAGTGGCATTTCTTGGTGACTTTTATCATCCTCAAGTCAAAAAATAAATAAAGCCTTGAACTCAGTAATTGAAAATCGCTCTTGAAACTAGGTTTGTTTATAGGCTACTCTAATTAAAATTATCAATTGTCGACCTTAAATTGCTTGTTAATTGAAATTCGGCCTTTTAACGTATATTCTTAAGTGATGCCCTCATCGCATATATTTCATTTGTTAATTAGGTCAAAATATTGAAATGGTTGGCTTTTGATTTGCAATTCTGGGAATTAATATTAAATTTATATTAGTTTTGGAGGTGAATTAAACTTTTTGATTTACCTTTATATATTGTAAACAATTTTAGTGTAGTCAAAAATTCTATTCATATTTTCATTTAAACAATTCCATACAAATTCTGGTTTTCAATTTGAATTGGGTGGTTAAAGATTTACCTATCTTTTAGGTCTGGCTCAAGGTGGAGTGGAAAGCTTGGGACAGGAGTACATCTGCCAATGCTTCTAGGTTTGCTTTACCAGAAGCAATCGCTACTCCAAGTGAACTAGCATCAACTGACAACCAACTGTATATAATAAATTTATCAAGATTATTTAAAATCTACAGATGTTAGTTTCTGTATTACAAATAAATATTTTGTTATAACACGGTCGTTTGTCCTAAGTCATTTTTTCTGCTCATGGCGACCGTGACAGGATTGAGGATGTTGGTTGTTAAGAGTTGCTGCTGGTTCGCTTCCAAGCTAGTCAGACGAGGTGTAATTTATCATTTATATTTCCTTGGTTAAATTTTAAGATTACGTATATTTCCATTGCCGTTTTGACTTTATTAGGCTTTATATTCTTACTGAAACTGGTATCAAGATGACTGAGTTATTGATTAAATCACGAAAATATGTTAGAAAGTCCGTTACTGAAATTTACAATAAGAAGGATCAGTTTTCATCATATAGTGATATTGAACGTTCTACACTGAAACTGAGGCTTGAAGAGCATTTCACGAAATTATCTGACTTAGATTCTAAAATACAAACTTCAAAGTTTTCTACTGACTGTGATGAAGCTGCTTTGGAAGTTGAGCTTGATGCATGTGAACAGTACAAAACTAAAATTCAAGAGAGCATCTCTACTTTACAAAATTTACCTCAGGTTCGGCATCTGCCTATAGATAATCAGTCGCATCAGTCCTTGTTAGAGTCCTCATGCTCCTTTACCAACCTTCAATAGTACTGAAGGCGAAGATCTTGGGAAGTTTTTTGTAGAATTTGAACAAACCCTTTCAAAGTTTAAGTTCCCAGAATATGATAAGTTATTGTTGTTAAAACAGCAGGTAAAGGGAAGAGCTCTTACATTAATTAACACTTTGGATGTTCAAAGTCAGAGTTATGCTGATGCAAAAGCTTTGCTAGAGAAGGCTTTAGGCTCAAGAGAAGTTCAAATTTTTAATACCATAAAGCAAATATCTTCAATAAAACTTTCAGATGATGATGATCCTTTTGATTATATTGGGAAAGTAAGCAATTTAGTAGCAAGCGTTAAGACCTTAAATATTGATGTTGACATGTTTCTTCAGTTCTTCTTCTGGAATGGCTTAAATGAGAAATTTAAGTGTCATATGACTGCCATAACTAACAAGATTAGGCCATCTCTTGCAGAGATTAGGGATAATTTCTTTGATGCTAGTGAGAGATATTTACAAGGTAAAAAATATAAGAAAGTGGAGAAACAAAAGTCTGACACTACTAGCTTTGCTGCCAAGGTTTCTTTTGACTCTAAAGTAGGTAAATGCAGCATTTGTAGTAAATTAGGCAAAGATCCAAGTCATTTTTTGAGTAAATGTCCTAACTTTGTATCTAGCAAAGATAAAAGAAAAAAAATTGGAGGAACTGGGTGCTTGCTCAAAGTGTGGCTATCCTAGTCACATATTATCAGAATGCAGATTCAGATTTAATTCCAAATGTAAAAACTGCAAGGGCTGGCATATGTCATTTTTGTGTCCCGATGAAAAAGATGCTAGCAGTATTAAAGAAAATCCAAATTCCGAAAAGAAAAAATGTAAAGTCAGTAACAGTACAGATAGAGTTAGAAACTCTGAGAGTGGTAATGGAGATGTTGTTGGTAGTTCAAGCAGTAGTGTTGCTGCTATAACTGAAGTTTTAAATTGTGAGGTTGAGGGATATACAATTTTGCCAACTTTTAATATTTCAATTAAAGGTACCAATCTCAGGGTCCTTAAAGACACTGGATGTCAAGCAAATTACATTGAAGAAAATTTGGCTCAAGATTTAAATTTGAAAGTTGTAAATAATGGAGTTTCTTTAACCATTAATGGTATTAATTCCTCTAAGAGTTATAAGACTAAACAAGTTGAAATTGAGTTGCCAATTGGTAGCAATAGTTACATTGTATGTGCATTTTGTCTTCCCTCAATTGATGTTTCATTGCAGTTACCTGGGTTAAATGAAGTAGTCAGTGGGTTTGTTTCAAAGGGATACAAGCTAGCAGATCAGGGATTGTTAAATTCTACAGATAGGATAGACAATATTAAATTTATATTAGGATCAGAGTCCTTGCATTGTATCCCTGAAAAGGATATAGTATTTGGGAAATCCAATGACTCCATTTATTCTGATACATGCTTGGGTATATTATTAAAGGGAGACATAAATAAATTAAAGAGCAATTTAAGATTCTTGAAGCCTTGTTCTTCCATGAAGTCAAATGTGCAACATATGTTAAAAGCTGTAAATGTACTTCCAACAGGGACGAAAGAGAACGTTTCAGTAGAAGTTTCATCTTTAAATGACCTGGAGACTTCTAATACATATGAGTTGTTTGATGATGATGGTCAGATAATAGAATCTGAGTTGAATAGGGCTACAAATGAATGCTTAGAACTCTCTTGTAAATATTATGTTGGGGAAGACAGAGGTCAATATCATGAAGATAATGTAGAACTGAATGACAGGCTTATAGAGTATGCTTTAGAAGAAACCCATAGGACTGCTGATGGAAGATTGTGTATGCCACTGTTATGGAACCCGAAAGTTAGTCATCTACTAGGCCGCAACTACAATTTAGCCAAATCAGTGTTGAAAACCCTTACTTCTAAATTAGAAAAATTACCTGATAAGTTAGCCTTGGTAAATGACTCCTTTAAGACTCGGGAAACATTAGGCATCATTAAGGAGAATAGGACTAAAGCCATTGATTACCCCATAGGAATAGTTAAAGAGCTGACCAAGAATATTTACGATGAAGTTACTGGGGCTAAATTAATGCTAGGTAAAAGTCGGAGATTTGTCAAGCGTCATGTGACAAGCCTGATTCCTTTAATGTCAAGTGACCATTGACAGCAGGGCTAAAACTTAAGAAAATTCTTTCACTGTTTCACAGGAAGACATTTAATCTGTATATTATATTAGTTAAGTTTATTTTGTTTTAAATTTATTTTCCATTGACTTTTCAGAGGAAAATTCAATCCCTCCCCTCGGAGTGTATAAAATATATATTTAAATATATATTCCTATAATATTTTGTTAAAAGTTTATGGATATTTTGGGTGATTGAGAAATTTTCTTTATGATCGGTAATTACCTTACCTGGAGAAACACTCTTTGGAATGGGTAATTATCTCCGTAGTTTACTTTAGAATTTCTTTGAATTTGTTTCTTTCAATTTGTTTATTCTAATGTAATTCTGGTTTGTTCAATTAATGTTTGAGGCTTTATTTTTCCTAATCACTGTAAATAAAATTGTGCTAATTAACCGACCTCAACCTTCGTTGTGCAAACCAAAGTAAATAGGAGTTAAAGATAACTACTAACTACCTAATTTTCTGAATATTCCGAGCCAAACAACTCTACGAAGTAACTTCGAAGTCACTGTTGGAAGGGAAAGCCAGTCCAACACCAACCGTCAAGAAGTGATTACTCTCCTTCACCTCACCTTACCTTGGGACATTTTACCGGTTCTATTTGTCGTCGTAGTGCTGGACTTTTTCTAAATTACTCTACGACGATGGGACTCATTGTGTTTGGTGCTACGAATACCATGAAGAACTAAATTAACTCTACACCTCGTCTGATGAATGTGGAGGCGACCAGCAGCAAAGGCTATGGAATTATCATACCCATGCTCTTTTTCATCCTGTGAAGTCATTATAAGTTGGGTCATTGTATTGATTGGCACAATAGTAGTGGCATTTCTTGGTGACTTTTATCATCCTCAAGTCAAAAAATAAATAAAGCCTTGAACTCAGTAATTGAAAATCGCTCTTGAAACTAGGTTTGTTTATAGGCTACTCTAATTAAAATTATCAATTGTCGACCTTAAATTGCTTGTTAATTGAAATTCGGCCTTTTAACGTATATTCTTAAGTGATGCCCTCATCGCATATATTTCATTTGTTAATTAGGTCAAAATATTGAAATGGTTGGCTTTTGATTTGCAATTCTGGGAATTAATATTAAATTTATATTAGTTTTGGAGGTGAATTAAACTTTTTGATTTACCTTTATATATTGTAAACAATTTTAGTGTAGTCAAAAATTCTATTCATATTTTCATTTAAACAATTCCATACAAATTCTGGTTTTCAATTTGAATTGGGTGGTTAAAGATTTA
>NW_027169528.1:22500-25000 GCF_036898095.1 Palaemon carinicauda
CCAAGCTAGTCAGACGAGGTGTAATTTATCATTTATATTTCCTTGGTTAAATTTTAAGATTACGTATATTTCCATTGCCGTTTTGACTTTATTAGGCTTTATATTCTTACTGAAACTGGTATCAAGATGACTGAGTTATTGATTAAATCACGAAAATATGTTAGAAAGTCCGTTACTGAAATTTACAATAAGAAGGATCAGTTTTCATCATATAGTGATATTGAACGTTCTACACTGAAACTGAGGCTTGAAGAGCATTTCACGAAATTATCTGACTTAGATTCTAAAATACAAACTTCAAAGTTTTCTACTGACTGTGATGAAGCTGCTTTGGAAGTTGAGCTTGATGCATGTGAACAGTACAAAACTAAAATTCAAGAGAGCATCTCTACTTTACAAAATTTACCTCAGGTTCGGCATCTGCCTATAGATAATCAGTCGCATCAGTCCTTGTTAGAGTCCTCATGCTCCTTTACCAACCTTCAATAGTACTGAAGGCGAAGATCTTGGGAAGTTTTTTGTAGAATTTGAACAAACCCTTTCAAAGTTTAAGTTCCCAGAATATGATAAGTTATTGTTGTTAAAACAGCAGGTAAAGGAAGAGCTCTTACATTAATTAACACTTTGGATGTTCAAAGTCAGAGTTATGCTGATGCAAAAGCTTTGCTAGAGAAGGCTTTAGGCTCAAGAGAAGTTCAAATTTTTAATACCATAAAGCAAATATCTTCAATAAAACTTTCAGATGATGATGATCCTTTTGATTATATTGGGAAAGTAAGCAATTTAGTAGCAAGCGTTAAGACCTTAAATATTGATGTTGACATGTTTCTTCAGTTCTTCTTCTGGAATGGCTTAAATGAGAAATTTAAGTGTCATATGACTGCCATAACTAACAAGATTAGGCCATCTCTTGCAGAGATTAGGGATAATTTCTTTGATGCTAGTGAGAGATATTTACAAGGTAAAAAATATAAGAAAGTGGAGAAACAAAAGTCTGACACTACTAGCTTTGCTGCCAAGGTTTCTTTTGACTCTAAAGTAGGTAAATGCAGCATTTGTAGTAAATTAGGCAAAGATCCAAGTCATTTTTTGAGTAAATGTCCTAACTTTGTATCTAGCAAAGATAAAAGAAAAAAAATTGGAGGAACTGGGTGCTTGCTCAAAGTGTGGCTATCCTAGTCACATATTATCAGAATGCAGATTCAGATTTAATTCCAAATGTAAAAACTGCAAGGGCTGGCATATGTCATTTTTGTGTCCCGATGAAAAAGATGCTAGCAGTATTAAAGAAAATCCAAATTCCGAAAAGAAAAAATGTAAAGTCAGTAACAGTACAGATAGAGTTAGAAACTCTGAGAGTGGTAATGGAGATGTTGTTGGTAGTTCAAGCAGTAGTGTTGCTGCTATAACTGAAGTTTTAAATTGTGAGGTTGAGGGATATACAATTTTGCCAACTTTTAATATTTCAATTAAAGGTACCAATCTCAGGGTCCTTAAAGACACTGGATGTCAAGCAAATTACATTGAAGAAAATTTGGCTCAAGATTTAAATTTGAAAGTTGTAAATAATGGAGTTTCTTTAACCATTAATGGTATTAATTCCTCTAAGAGTTATAAGACTAAACAAGTTGAAATTGAGTTGCCAATTGGTAGCAATAGTTACATTGTATGTGCATTTTGTCTTCCCTCAATTGATGTTTCATTGCAGTTACCTGGGTTAAATGAAGTAGTCAGTGGGTTTGTTTCAAAGGGATACAAGCTAGCAGATCAGGGATTGTTAAATTCTACAGATAGGATAGACAATATTAAATTTATATTAGGATCAGAGTCCTTGCATTGTATCCCTGAAAAGGATATAGTATTTGGGAAATCCAATGACTCCATTTATTCTGATACATGCTTGGGTATATTATTAAAGGGAGACATAAATAAATTAAAGAGCAATTTAAGATTCTTGAAGCCTTGTTCTTCCATGAAGTCAAATGTGCAACATATGTTAAAAGCTGTAAATGTACTTCCAACAGGGACGAAAGAGAACGTTTCAGTAGAAGTTTCATCTTTAAATGACCTGGAGACTTCTAATACATATGAGTTGTTTGATGATGATGGTCAGATAATAGAATCTGAGTTGAATAGGGCTACAAATGAATGCTTAGAACTCTCTTGTAAATATTATGTTGGGGAAGACAGAGGTCAATATCATGAAGATAATGTAGAACTGAATGACAGGCTTATAGAGTATGCTTTAGAAGAAACCCATAGGACTGCTGATGGAAGATTGTGTATGCCACTGTTATGGAACCCGAAAGTTAGTCATCTACTAGGCCGCAACTACAATTTAGCCAAATCAGTGTTGACAACCCTTACTTCTAAATTAGAAAAATTACCTGATAAGTTAGCCTTGGTAAATGACTCCTTTAAGACTCGGGAAACATTAGGCATCATTAAGGAGAATAGGACTAAAGCCATTGATTACCCCATAGGAATAGTTAAAGAGCTG
>NW_027169530.1:0-12500 GCF_036898095.1 Palaemon carinicauda
TCTCTTTTTAGTCAAATCTTAAAAGAGGAAAGCAATTACAAAATTATAGGAGGTGAACAGGTTTCTCATTAAAGTCCAAAACAAGGAACCTTTTCTTAACATTCATATGCATCTTTGCACCGAGGTGTAAGGATTAACCTATCATTAAGAGATTAGCCTTAATAATTGTTTTACAGAGAGAGAGAGAGAGAGAGAGAGAGAGAGAGAGAGAGAGAGAGAGAGAGAGAGAGAGAGAGAGAGAGAAATCAGCAACGTAAAAGGCCTGCAAATTCTTCTATCTACAGCGAGATCGAATATAAATCTGATAAAATCTTTGCATATGAAAGCAGTAATCGAAAGTATCTTAATGACGATCTGCAATCGGAATTATCCTTTAAATCTATTAAACTATTGGAAATCAATTACTGACCTCAAAGAACAATATCAGCCGGGTCACCAATTACTACAAACCGAACGGACGATGGCGATGAAGATGAAGCTGATAGGAGATATAACATAAAACTTAAGGCAGATATGAAGACAGAAATGATTTTGACCATGATGAAAGGTAAAGTAGAGAAAGGAAATAAAGAGGATTAAGAAGCGAACAATATGATGACTAGAGCACTAATCCTATCATGGTTCCTTGAGATGAAGGTGATAATCTATATTGGTTCCTTCAGCAAGGAAACTGAAACTTATATGAATGTTTTATCGAGAGAGAGGAGAGAGAGAGAGAGAGAGAGTTTTATCGAGAGAGAGAGAGAGAGAGAGAGAGAGAGAGAGAGAGAGAGAGAGATCAAATATGGTAAAATTTCCAAGTAATTCTATAACAACGTTATTCATCTACTTCAAAATGGGAACCAGATTATCAAACTGATAACACAAGGAGCATACATTACAAAAACGAAAATGTGTAATGAGGCGAAGTTCTCCTTTTAATAATGTAATTTAACCATTTACCAAAAACACATTCATTTACTTATACACAACGATTTAATGGCCAGAATATCCATAAAAATTTATAATTAGTGATACGACCAACCTCTGAAATTCACAGAATTTTCTATTTCCTTATTTTTTAGTCTTTGAATCTGTACACGAAAAAAAGCACCATTTAAACACCTATGACGATGTCTCTAAAAATTTGATATATTTTTCTTACTGTGCGATGAACAGGTAAGACTTGTGCAAACGTATGGGAAAACGTTGCTGGAAGTAAAACCTCAAGAAAATTAAGTGATTCAAAGACCACTCGTTGAATAATTTCTCTCTAATGTTTCAAAACTAAAACGTTATTAAAAAAAAAAACCCAAATTCAGCTTTCTTAATAATATTTACAAAGAATATTATAATAGTCCTTATACCTGCTCCAAGAGGTGTGTCTGTATTACACTCCTAATGACAGCACACTTAAAAGACCCAGAAATAATTCAAATAAAATCGAAAGTATTATGAAGTCAAACAACAGATTAGTAGAAGAATGAAAAAAAAATGCAAGCAAGAAAACTAAAACGCTTAATAACAGCGCTGAAGTTTATAATCATAATATTAGGCTCAAGACACGAGCAAACATCCAAATAAAGGGAAAGAAAATTGCAATAGCATTAACATAATCATCTAAACAATGGCTACTCTTAACTATATAATCATGTTGTTGTCGCCGTTAAAAGCAGCAGGTATTGCAAAGCCCTTTGTGACAAAGGAGGCAAAGGAGCCCGTTTCTTTCAAAGGAAGAAAGAGAAGATTAGTAACACATTGTTTATGTTTACTTTAGGCATCCTCCGCTCCCCCCGTGGCTTTACTGCTTGCGTTGTCACACTTATCATGGTACTTGGTACTGAGCTTTCTCTAACCACCTCCTGTGCTTGGTGATCAACAAAAATATTTTGGTTCCAAACTCTCCGCTAAATTTCTTTGACCTCCGTTGATATATACAGAACGAAAATGTAGTATTCCTTGCCTTAGCAGAATTTATAGTGCTATTCTTTGACCTCCGTTGGTATATACAATACGAAAATGTAGTATTCCTTGCCTTAGCAGTATTTATAGAGCTATTCTTTGACCTCCATTGGTATATACAGAACGAAAATGTAGTAATGCCTGCCTTAGCATAATTTATTGTGCTATTCTTTGACCTCCGTTGGTATATACAGAACGAAAATGTAGTATTCTTTGCATTAGCAGAATTTAGTGCTATTCTTTGACCTCCGTTGGTATATACAGAACGAAAATGTAGTATTCTTTGCATTAGCAGAATTTAGTGCTATTCTTTGACCTCCGTTGGTATATACAGAACGAAAATGTAGTATTCTTTGCATTAGCAGAATTTAGTGCTATTCTTTGACCTCCGTTGGTATATACAGAAACGAAAATGTAGTATTCTTTGCCTTAGCAGAATTTATAGTGCTATTAAGTTTGTTACCTTGTTGCTGTTGTTCGGGTGAACTGCTGTAATATGACAAAATCTATATACTTCAACCTTTTATCAGGAAATAAAATTCTCTTATTTTCTACTAGACGTTGATTTATTCATAGACATATGAATAAATTTTCCTAAGCTACATTCCCAATATCAATATATGCAATAAATATCTTCGCGCGCACATGCATGCTTATATATTTCCACCAAACATTTTTTCCACTTAAAGGGAGTGGCGCTACAAGGCGTTAATGTCAGGTGACTTCGTGTTTATTTTTCTGATGGTCACATCAAGGTCTATAGACCTTGGGTTACATATTCATCAGACCCAACATTACTTTACTTCGTTGATCGAATGACCCATTTCACAGCGAACATACCTGAATACTGATTAAACTAGATTACTTGTAATTGCAAATTTGTACTTTGTATACAACTACACCGTAATTAGATTTGTGCTTTAGGTTCATGTCATACGCCGAAAATGTTTGAAATGTATTATATTATTCCGCTGATTTCCAGTAAATGTCATTTGGTATTAAGAATATTTCCTAAGGGCAAATAAAATTGTCTTTAGCGTCTAATAAACTCCCGAAAAATGAAAATAAAAATAAAACAGCTTCAGAAACGTTTCATGAAAAATTGTATTTTTTCTTTATTTTACTTTACTAAAGTTATGGAACACTTAGACTTCACTTATGTCCTTCTGAAGATATAACACCGATGTAAAATTCCCTTGGCAAAAAAATAACGTGGTTTTAAAAATGAAACAAATACCTTCATCTATTCTTTCCTTTCTTTGATATGTATACAAGCGGTATTTTGTCCTTATCTTATCTACCAAAAAGATTCCTTTTTATTGAAGGGAGTGTCGACGTACAAGATAATAAAACATTATCTTTTATCTGTTATTACTAAAATTACCTACACAAAGCAAACCTTAATATGCCGACCACAGGGAGCCAGTATCTACGGCAGGAGAAGGGGTAATACAATCAAAGCTCACATTGTTGCATTCACAGTATGGCCGGTGTGAGTTGTCCGAACAAGATCACACTGATTAAGAGGGAGAGAGGAGACGAATGCGTGATTTTAACAAGGAATTCGTTAACTTATCCTAATGATTTCTTTATTTTTCCTATAAATTGTTATTTTTTAATCATTTATACAAATAATTACAATTTCCACAGAGGCAATGTTTTTGACAAGGTAACATTTGCTACCAGCAGGCTCTCTCAATATATATATATATATATATATATATATATATATTACATCTACAATACGCAATTATAATTATTACCACAAAAGCAAGCATGATGAGTTATAATAAGTGGCTGACACAATCTTCGAAAGAAAGCTAACAAATCTATTAGAAAGAATATACATAAATTTTCCAAGTATCTTTATTTGGTTCAATTCGTGTAAAATCAATTGAAACCACGAATGCCTTTCAAAACGGAATTCAAAATGGACCAAGACATCAATGGAGAAAAAAAAAGTATGCAATCAAAGCCCGACAGGACACTTGTTAAAAAATCTACATAATCACTTCTCGACGTAGAAACCTATTTCCAAGAATTGCAAAAATTACACAAAGATTAAAATTGGATCTTTATATGATCAATTCAGGTCACATAATACCTAATGAGTTTCCAGACCGATCCCATCCTTTTGATAATGACCAAACCTGGACGACCAGGAAAAGGAAAAAATAGTTGATGTCTACCCTGAATAAAATACTTTTTCCGCAATACACAGATTTACCGTCACCAAAGTATCTCAGGCACACTCGCATGATTGACGTATGTGTTATAACTGACGTGAATACTCGATCCAATTATCTCTATTCAATGGTCATTCCACAGTGACAGAACTGAATTTCGCAGGTTTTATCTAGATGTTCAACGGAAGCTTTAAAAAAGGGAGCATATTAATCTACAGTATAATTGGAACCATCGACAACCAGTACAAGATTTAAGAGATTTAAGAGGTGGAACTTGAATTTGTACAAATTAATTAAAGAGGATTTCTTACAGCCAAGAGCTCTATCTCCCTCTTTCTCTCTAATATAGAAGGGAAGCGTTGTAAACTAATCATAAAATTAATGCTTCATTTACAAACTTTGAATGCGATACATGTCTAAAAATAACTAAATTTATAGCAAATGCGTAATAAAAGAGGAAACCAATACCTTTTCAATAACCTTATGGTTTCCATTTCTACAACTAATAATAATAAAACAACAACATTATGGAAACAAATATGCAGATTCTTTATGCAAATACCAGGAAAGTTAAGTTTCACAGTTTATGACCCAATCTACGGAGGTAGAAATGGTACTAAACATTGATTTAATCCCTGCTGGAAGAGAGAGAGAGAGAGAGAGAGAGAGAGAGAGAGAGAGAGAGAGAAATAACCTTTTCCGCTGCAATACCGGTTTTATAATTAGAAAGTAAATCTTCTATAGTGACATTATGGGTTTTCCTGTCTTCATAATTTTCTCCCCATCCCACCGACCCTTACAACACGCCAATAACCAAAATACTTCTTCCTCTATATCAGCAACAGTAACTGTCCACCCTAAAGTGTCCGAGGCAGAATCAATCTGACGTGCATTACTGCTCAATGAATTTATCGGTTTGCAAGCATCCGGCAGATATTGCGTATATACACATTTTGAAGAGCTTCTCTTTGATCTTAATTAACGTGATAATGACTTTCGAAGAAAAGAAGGGCTTGTCTGAACTAAGTTTCATTAGCTGTTAAGTCTCAATTGGGTGTGTTTGCCTTTCAGTGTGGAGCATAGGTGGGAAAATTCTTTATATTTTCAAAATTGACCAATGCAAACATGCCTCATGTTTTCAATGTTATATGTGAAATAAAATAAAGAAAAGCAATATGTAATCTATCATAAAAAAGTAATACTTTGTTCTGTAAAACTCCTTTAATGGCAAAGCAATTACGAACTGAAATTATTCGATACATGTAATTCAGAAATCAGGAAACTACGTATAATTCTTTGAGATTAAAAAGATTATTTTGATTCAGGAAGAATGAACAATACATCGCCAGGATGTCATTACTTTGGATTTGATAAATATCCCATTTTTTACTTCTAATTTACGCAAAGCTACATGATTCTCACATTGCACCCCTTTTCTACGATCCTTTAACCATTTCTCAAGGCAAAAAAAAAAAAAAAAAAACCGCCGGTCTATCGATTCTACTGACTATTCTATGAAGGTTCAACTAAATTATATCTTTTTTCTTTTTTTATATCCCCCAACAAAACTGGATAGAAAATCATACAGTATATATACATATACATGCATACATACATATATATATATATATATATATATATTTATTTATACATACATATATATATATATATATATATATACACACATACATACATATATTGTGTATGTGTACATTCCAGCATCTCTAATGAACTTACCTTCTTGTCCGTCGTATCTCTAACATAGACTTTACGCGCCTACGAAGACCTCGGCGGGGCTTTACACTGTCTTCCCTCGTCTTAAACATCGTTGCTCCTACTAAATATTCGTTCCTAGATGTCCCATAGCCAATAGAAGTAAGCTGTCCACCTAACTTTATCACACAGATTCCTACTAGACATCGGTACGGCTGATGTCAGTAATTAGTGTGTCGTTAAACAACAAACGTTTGTAATCTCATTAAGAGTATGCTGTCAAAGTTCAAGACCATTTCACTACAGTCGTTTCCTTGGTAATTACTGCTATAATAAACCTATAAATTTACATACATAACATAACACGCACAACCTCAAGGTATATACACACACAAATATATCTGTCCTAGAGTTCTTGAAATACTAAATCAGATTAACAGATTCAATACAAATATCTTAATTGTTAAGAACTTCCTAAACAACAACCCGTTATAAGACACTGCGAATTTTTAACGTACAAAATATCCTGTAATTTACAAAGAACTTCACAAAGCACAACAATATTAATGTGTATAAAAATATAATTTCAAATCTTCTTAAATATATCTGTTTCATTTCATAGTTCAAGTTATGTAAGAGCGAATTAAAGATATATGTTTATCACTTGCCACTATACACGCACCTAAATTCACCATAAAAAAAGGAAACTATTATAGCAATTGATATTTTCCTACTGTTGAAAAACTGAAACTTCCAAGACGGCAGTTGCCTCATATGTCTCTGTATCTTATCTAATCTTATCATCGCTGCAAATGACGAGGGTATAAATTATTCGGGTGATTATCATCGATTGATATTCAGAAATTCACATTCTGTAAGGCATTGCATTAACCATAAAAATGCGCTCTACCAATGTATTAGATGTTATCATCTTTAGTTTATATCATGTTTCATAAATTCATGTGATTTTAATAAAAAATACGATTACTATATTGATAATATCAATTACAATTATTTTTACGTGAAGACTTGTAACTAAAACACAACACACATCATTACTGGTAGAAATTAGAAAATATAATTGAAGTAAGAAAAGAAAAAGTTAAAAACTTATCAATTAATAATAAAAAAAACAGAGCAGTTGATGAAACTAGGAACAATTCTCATACCAAAATCAAATCCATCTAAAAAGACCAAAGTTTTCATAAAGAAGGTGATAATAACTAAAATGGTTAGGATCTAGAAAAAGGGCGTAGGACAGATAATCTCATCCATAAAGACTTGCTAAACAAACTTGCAGTGCTACTACTATATCCAAAATGGAAAAAAAGCCTAAAGATTAAAGAAAAAAATCCAATCGAAATAAAACTATGCAAACAACCCGTTATCAGAAAATATTTACAAAATCAAAAATGTATCTATTAAACAACAAATTTACTGGTAATCATACCCGATACAGATGATAGTAGTGATCGTATTATTATGTTTATGAAATGAGATCAGCTTGTCAATATCAACTTGAAATGTATCAAATTATTTGCTATCTATCTATCTGCCCTGGCACTTGACCATAATTTTGGGAGGTAACTTACATTAAAAAAGAACAGTAAATAAGCATAATTTACGGTAATGTCTGCCCAAGTAAATGTTACACATTTCACATAAAATTTTATACTAGGGTTGCCAGGTTGGGCTTTTTTCAGGGCAAGAATGTCAAATTTGGCCTTGGGGGGGGGGGTAAAAAGACTCAAATTTGGTCTTTTTTGGTGGAGGTAGCCTACATTAAAAAAAAAAAAATAAAAAAAAAAATCAGCATACGATAACGGTAAGGTCTCACAATGTTACAAAATGCACATAAAATTCTATACGAAAATAATTCGTATCCAACAAATGGCAGCATAAACACTTCACAAACCATGGACCTCTATGAAACAAACAAAATGAAATGAATAAATAAACAAAAGCGGCCATCACCCACAGACATCCAGTCACCTACCTTAATTGGCTTGGAGAGTGCTGATGCGTAGAAGTGGGCGTGTTCTGTATCGACGGACTAGAACTGCCTGAAATATGAGTGGCACTTTCCAGGAGTGGAGAGGGCGGTGCCAGCTCGCACTCGGGTGCCAGAGTCACGTCGTCGCCATCTCCGTCGGGGAGAGCGTCCGCGTCGGAATACAAGTCTATGTTCGCGTAATCACCCTCACTGTACGGCGAAGTCTCGTAACCGGAGTCCTTCGTTAGCTTTCTCACAGAGCGGCGTTCTTTCTCGGCCCTTTCCAGGGTTCGCGCCGTTTGCACTTCGTTTTGGAGTCGCTCGATAGAGTCCGGCGGTTGTTTCTTTCCGTCGCAACCACTAAGAATCAAAGCGTCACTGTTGTTCATATGAGCAGGCAAGTTTTCGTAAATGTTCTCATCGGCCTTCTCATTACCTAAGGGCTGCGCCGACGATGGCACACCAAGCGTTGTGGGTGAAGAAGGCACATGTGAGGCAGAGGAAGAAATAGTCGAAGGGAGGCCTGAGCGGACTGGAGAAGCCTCTAAGGGTAAGGGGCTCCCATCCGCTTGTATAGGGCCTTCTTCCTCCTGTCGATCCAGCCTGGTCTTGGCCTCTTCCCTAAGCACCTTATTCTCATGGTAGGAAAACCTCCTTTTTGTGTCAGTCTTCTCACAAAAGCTGTGACTCCTTTCCTTCTGAGTGGGACTGACGGAATTCAACTCGCGTTCTGAAGTCCAGTTGTTCTTCTTCTTGAGGCCCTTGCCTTCAGAGTGGTAATGAGGATTGCCCCTTGATAGAGTTGCTTCGGAAGTGTCCCTGGCCCTAGCACCTCCCCCTTCATCGTCTCGATTGCGTCCGAGGGAACGCAGAAGTCGGGCGGCTGAGGGGAAACGCCCACTCTCACGCCGTTCTGGGGGATGCCGCCCGCCCTCCCCTCGAGCATCTTCTGTCTCTCGGCTGCTTCTGAAAATAGAGAATGAATAACATTTCAGAACGACGGACGTCAAACTTTGATTTTTCCAAGAGGAACATAAACACAACTTATTCTAACAGGACAAATATAATATGTTGAAAAAAATACTTGAGAGAGAGAGAGAGAGAGAGAGAGAGAGAGAGAGAGAGAGAGAGAGAGAGAGAGAGAGAGAGAGAGAGAGAGAGAGAGAGAGAGAGAGAGAGAGAGTTTAGAAATCAAAAGGCAATAACTAAAATCAAAATGTGAGAATCTTAAATCCGTAAATTTCTAAGGTAAAAATAGATAACATATCACCAATGAATTTCCATTCGAAACCAACTTGAAATTAAAGATGGCAATTTATCATTAAGCTGCATATTCATTAACAGGGAGTGATCACGGGCTCTTATGGGTTTGGCATCATGCACTCCGATCAATTTATCATACGCCTACCTGTCTCATTCATGCCTGTACTCTCCCAATAAAAACAATAAATGAGACAAATGGAAATAAACAAAGTTTTTATGCTTTTAAACGGAGACCCCACAAGACTGCACCCTAAAAATTCTTGTAAGATCATTGATCAGACAAATTTAAGTAAACAATGGGCAAAATTATGATAGTCCATTTTACATCATTCAAAGCATAGTCTGTGTATGTATATATATATATATATATATATATATATATATATATATATATATATATATATATATATATATATATATATATATACACATATATATATATATATATATATATATATATATATATATATATATATATATATATATATGAAGAATAAAAAAAGAAAAAAGTAATCCACCCATAAACGAAAGTTGAAAAGGCCCGGATATCATCATCAAGCAAAACCACACAAATACAGAGGAAGAGTGGAAGTTTTTTATAATTACATTTTTTTAAAGGATATACCAGAATGACACACAGCTTAACGCAAGGTCTTGGATTAATCATTCAAATATTTACAATGGTAGTATATTCTACCGCTATAACTTCAAGATACAACACACCTTATATATCAGAAAAAAATGTAGTTTTGTAGTTTCAAAATATTGACAAAGACATTTTGGTCAGCTGTGTTCAACATCTTTCAGTTTAGCATTTGGGACTATAAGTATATCTATTCTTACTTGTTTGAGTAATATTTTCATTTTCTCTTAATAATTTCGCATGAAATTAAAACTAAAATTCAACATCAACAGTATCTATGAAAGACTTCATTTGCAAGTTCCTCAATCATAATTCAGTTGATTTTATAAGCGGACACAAAATCGGGATTAATAAGACAGTTCCCAACTCGCACAGTTTAGATAATATAATCCCTTCAATTGAGAAAAAGAAGATATACAAGAATATCAACGTGAATAAAAAATCTTGAAATAGTAAAAAAAAAAAAAAAAAAAAAAAAAAAAAAAAAAAAAAAAAAAACACTACAGTAAGTGTAACGCAATTCATTCCAATACCATTGCAGCACAACTTCAGCTAAAATATCTAGGGACTGCTGGTTTAACTGGGGAATAGGAAAATACTCTCTCTCTCTCTCTCTCTCTCTCTCTCTCTCTCTCTCTCTCTCTCTCTCTCTCTCTCTCTCTCTCTCTCTCTCTGTATATATATATATATATATATATATATATATATATATATATATATATATATATATATATATATATATATATATATATATATATAACTTCTGTTTGCATACGAAAATAAAACAAACTTTCTTATATGGGTTAGTCACTGTCTATATAAGCTTGCCGACCAGGGTTCGATTCCCGGTCGGAGCCAAGCTCTTGTCTTTGTGAGATTTCGCCTGGGGCTCTGATCCCGAGGTCGTTAAGAGAATCCAGACATTAATATATCAAAATATATATGGCTTATTTGAACACACACTCACATATATATATATATATATATATATATATATATATATATATATATATATATATATATAATATATATATATATATATATATATATATATATATATATATATATATATATATATATATATATAGAAAATAGTTTTAATTTTTGGATACAAACAGAAGTATTTAGACAAAGACCATAGTTAAAAGTATCGTTTTCTATCTCACTAAGAAAAACACGTCCAAAAATTTATACAATAATTAAATTTTCAATATACAAAAAACAAAGTTAAAACATGAATATAAATGTTTAAGATAATAGGTCGACAGTATTGGGCAACCAGATGACATGAAACTCTGTGTAGCAAATATTACTGAAATAAAAACTAAAAATATAATATTGATTACTACATAGCTACCAGGTTATGTTTCAACAGTCAAAAACCTTATTACCAATAATAATTCAAAGATATAAAAATTATTTCTTAATGAAATTTTACGAAAATAAACCTTAACAATTAGTTTTAATGTATTGAGTATAAATCCACAGGTATTTCCACTCTCTGGAAATTTTTACCACTTCTTTGAGAACTCAAAATATGCTAAAACTTTAAAAAACGAATTGTTAAGGAATCCGAATATTAGATGTGATAAAATAATAGGTTATTATAAGTGAGTCTAACACGGATGTAGTAAATGGAAAAAGAAAACGCGCACAACTCTGCGGGTTTACCACATCATGTTTGGACCCGAACACATGGAAAGAAGAGAAAACGGAACTCTCTCTGAGACGGCAGGAACCATAAAATAAGTTGGTTTAGCCTCGAAATGGTTTTAAAATCAGATCATACGTAGAAAATTTGTTAAAAAATCTGAGATTGTAATGTAGAGGGTGACTCGATCATTTTAAATGAATTACTAACTACAATACTTTACACTCATTTATAAATTTCAGAATACTGTATCATAAATAAATTTAAGTATGGTAATGGCAAAAACCTCAAGTAATAAGATCGCAAAACACAAAAACAGGAGAGAGAATAATAGACGCCATTTAAATATTGCATGAACGTACTTGCATGAAACTATATACTTGCATGCATTAAAACTGGCAATGGTAAACTGTACTGTACTATCTAAACTGAAGTTAAGTTTTTATTGCAATAAGTTTCAACTAACGTGACGGAAAATTTGCTAAACTCAAAAATATTTCTACTGCAATAATAATACTAATCAATATTACTATAAATATCCATAAAAATGAGATGATTATAATAATGTTAAAAATGACAAACATAAATATTTCCTCAAAACTGAAAAACCGAAGAAAAAAAAAAATAGAGATGAAAGTAATGATGTACACAAATGGCAAACATAAGTGAATATTTCCTCAAACGGAAATGAAAAACTGAAGGGGAAAAAAATTGAGATGATAATAATGATGCAAAGAAATGGCGAACATTAAAAAATAAATATTTTCTCAAAAGAATCTGGAAAAACTGAAGGAAAAAATAATGGCCACGTTGGATAGCTCCTTCGCATGACCATCAACGGATTCAAAACTTTAAAGGGCCACGATTCCTGCAAGATGAAAACAATTCTCGCATAAAAAAGAAATTGGTATAAAAGGTAATGGCACAATAAAACGACAGCCCCCCCCCCCCCCTCCCACCTCCCCAAACATACACACCAGTCGTCGCTCAACTGTGTTGACCGCCAGTATGTACCTAGGCGTTTCAGGAGACAAGATATTCACTTTCATACTTTTAATTATCAATTGAAACAATTATTTTCAAATTAAATTCTATCATTACTCTAAACAG
>NW_027169530.1:15000-22500 GCF_036898095.1 Palaemon carinicauda
ATTCATCATTAATTCTTCTAAAAAGAAACAAGGAGCAGTAATCCTCAATATAAAAGATCACGTATTATGCGATTAATGCAAAATAGATGTATCCCTTGCAAATAGTCTCTTCTAGCGAGTTAAAAGATTTAAGATAAGAGAAAGGGATTACACAAGAAAAATTAATACAAGGTTATTTCCCTGCACGTTTAGTGTAATATAATATAATCAATATTGGTTTAGCGTTAAGGATAATATTGATCCATCCCATACCATGCGTTTATAAATATTATCTTTTGGTTGCACATAAAACAGCCCAGGATTACAGTCGACTCTACGTGTGAACAAGAAAAGTAATAATAACTCAAAATATTGGAAAACAAGACATCAAAGGTTTTGACTATTCAAGTTTGTCTCAGTATATTCCACTAAAGCAGCTGTAATCTTTTATTAGCTAATGCATTACTGACTGTTAGCTTTAAAAATAACTTTGTATTGGCATATTATTATTAGTGACACTATTATAATAATGCCTGTCATTATTGCTATCATCATTGAATATTAACATAGACAACAACAACATAAATCATATTAATATCAATTAATTCGAATTCATACTTAACGTAGAACTACAAAACCCACCAATGGAATCTTTAACATTAATTTAGACTAACTTGAAACGCTTCACAATTGTGAACACATCATGGGATTTGGTGGTGTTAGAAATTTCCAAAAAGCCTCACATGTCATTTCCATGCGAAAGCCATGTACTACAATCCTTGCACAAAAAATATATATACTCTGTTACATCAAAAACTAATAAAAGAGTAGTTTAGATTCGCCTAGAGCAAAGTTTTAGCGCAGCTAATTAGATGTCCGTCAATCCAATTTTCTAATTGATTTTATGTTTGAATTCAATGAGTCAGTAATGTTCTTCCCAGACAGAACCTTAAAACTATTTAAATGTGCACACACACACACACACACACACACACACACACACACACACACACACACACACACATATATATATATATATATATATATATATATATATATATATATATATATATATATACACACACACTAGTGTACCAAAGCCGTGAAAAATAACGTCTAAATATTTAAATAGATATGCACACGCGCGCACGCACACACACACACATTGAACCCTTCCCACCCCTCCCAGCTGGTTCGGCAATTTGTCGGTGAGTGTGGTGATAGTGTACCCCCTCTCACCAGGGTATGGCTACCCCTTCCCTTTGCGTAACCGGATATATATATATATATATATATATATATATATATATATATATATATATATATATATATATATATATATATATATATATATATATATATGAGCGTGGGTGTATTTTCAGCGAAAGAACTACATACTACGGGTAATAAACTTTGTTTACATTTGCCGTTTCTTAGCCTAAAGGCAAACTGGCGTCTTATCTATGTATACGAAAGGTTACTTACGTCCGAGCTCCGGGACGGTACATAGCAACATACGAGAGGTACTGTTTGGACTTGACCTTCCCTAATTCAGTTGTATTTTTTGACAGTTTTGGGTACCCAACCTACGTTATCTTTAATCAGATTCAAACTAGCAGGCTCGTCAAGTTTAAAAAAAATGCTACACAAAGAAAGGAAGAATGAAGGTAACTACTAAATGATAATTGGCAAACCTACTATGCTACAGTATAATCCTCCTGTTGGTCATCAACAACAATAATAATAATAATAATAATAATAATAATAATAATAATAATAATAATAATAACAATAATAATAATAACAATAAACCCACACTAACACATATGTAATAGTACTACCTAAAGCCCAAGCTATTTAGAATCAAAAGAAGCACTGTCTGAAGAAAAAAAAAAATCACAGAAGTTGTAGTAAAAAAATGGAAAAGGTAAATAAAGATAGCTTAATGAAATGCTGTTTCATGGGTCTTAAGTGCCGGCCAGAAGGGCCCCTTATCTACCAATGTAAACAGAGGCTCTTCACCGACCGGCACTGTTGTAGTGAGCTGGAAAACTAATCCTGCCTCATGGGAGATGCGGTCGCCTGATTTCTCATAAACCATGTGATCGTTAGTAGTATACATTTAAGCATACTGTGTATGGGATTAAACATTAAACTTCCTTTCTCTATTACCCACACACATATAAATAAATATATATACATGTATATATATATATATATATATATATATATATATATATATATATATATATATATATATATAGACACACACAACCACACACACACATATATATACATATATATATATATATATATATATATATATATATATATATATATATATATATATATATATATATATATACATATATATACATATATATATGTATATATATAAATACATATATATATATATATATATATATATATATATATATATATATATATATATCTTCTTCTACTATTAGCTTGCCTGCTTTTAGTATAAGCCATAAATATCTCTTAATATTAAATTCACTCTGTCTTGGGATCAGAGACCCAAGGAATTAACTTTGATAACAGCTTCTGGTCGGCCAAGGAATCGAACCCGGATCAAGGAAACTGAGGTTCCAGTGACTTACCAATCCGCCGGCCCCATAGGGAGATTTGTGGCCGAGTGGTATTAAATGGAACTTCAATTTCATTGGTCCGGGTTCGATTCCTTGGCCAACCAAAAGCTATTATCATAAAGTTAATTCCCCCTTGGGTCTCTATTGCGAGGCAGAGCGAATTCAATACTAAGATGCATTTAAGGCTTATATGAATATATATATATATATATATATATATATATATATATATATATATATATATATATATATATATATATATATACATAAATATATACACACATATATATATACATATACATACATATATATACATATATATATATATATATATATACATAATATATATATATATATATATATATATATATATATATATATATATATATATATATATATATATATATATATATATATATATCTGTAAGAAAGTGCCTGGTATATATTGCTCAAAGTGAAAAAGGGAGATGATTTTTAAGTGTTTGGAATTTTCCAAGAATTTTTGGTGTTGTTGTAAGAATGTGTAACAGGACACTAGTTGGAGGATCTGAGGTAATTTTTCTTTAATATACCAAAAAGCCTAAAAACTTTCTTGAGGTATGTAAGCCTGGAATAAAAATCATGAGCTAAAGGTCAGTGTCATGAGAGACCTTTTTTTGAGAATGTGTATGGAATCCCGTTTACCATAAATAAAAGGAAACAAACTTACATAGACATGCGCGTGATAAACATTCATCGTTAATTTGTCATACCTGAGTCATGTAAGTAGGAAACAAACTAGCATAGACATGAGTGTGATAAACATTCTTCAAAGTCTAATTTGCCATACCTGAGTCATGTAAGTAGGAAACAAACTAGCATAGACATGAGTGTGATAAACATTCACCGTTAATTTGTCATACCTGAGTCATGTAAGTAGGAAACAAACTAGCATAGACATGAGTGTGATAAACATTCTTCAAAGTCTAATTTGCCATACCTGAGTCATGTAAGTAGGAAACAAACTAGCATAGACATGAGTGTGATAAACATTCACCGTTAATTTGTCATACCTGAGTCATGTAAGTACAAAAACATGTCTAGACGAATATTAAATTTCCCTACTTGTCTAAGTAAAAATAAATATAAAACAACAATAAACGATTTCGTACACATGAACATAAGCAACCAAGAGATATCAAAATTTTCCTAATCTTGAATTACATAATGTTGAAAACTAATTTAGCACGAGCCTGACATGTCATTAGAACACAAGAGGAAAAAACTTGGTCTAAAAAAAAAAGAAAAAAGAAAAAAATATACTTTGTTTTTTACTGTTTTCCTGAGCTTGAATGATATAACGCTGAAAACCCATTTAATACAAGACTCTAAAATGTGTCATTAAACAACAAGAGGGAAAAACTTGGTTCGAAAAAAAAATCATTAAATTTAGAAAAAAAATTGCTTTTTAGCACAGGACTCTAACAAGTGTCATTAGCAATACAAGAGGGAAAAACTTGGTCTGAAAAAAAAATAAAGAAGAAAAAATGCTTTTTTCTTTTTTTTTACAGAGAAGAGCAAGGTGGAACGCTCGCACCACTTCATAATAGAACAGGTCGGACGGATGCTTAAAACCCCGAGTCATGCGATTCTCATTTGAAATACGACGGCACGGTAGGCGAAATTATACTCGTTACGATTTCGCAATCAAATTATGGCGGACAGCTACCTAGGGCCTTGGAATCCCCCTTTTATAGCAGTCTCCCATGCTTCCAGCCAGTGTCGGGCATTTCATCGGACAAGCCAAGAGACTCCGGGGGGTCCAAGACATTAACAATAAATATTCGGAGTAGTGGGTCTCGCGTTAGGCAAAAACAAGTTCAAGATCTGATAAGTCATCGTTAGCCGCTCACGAGTACCATCAACGGCGGGAAAAAATGCCTTTAAAAGAACATTCGCTCAACGGTTGAGATAACCTCCAGCACCCTGAGGGCGCCCTTTTCACGGTACCATCGCCGACCACCCCTCCGCCCACCCCTCCTCAACCTTCACCTCCTCCCGCAGAGATTTTTCTATGATGATATTTGAGCAAAACTATGGAGAGAGAGAGAGAGAGAGAGAGAGAGAGAGAGAGAGAGAGAGAGAGAATGAATTGGTATAATGTGTTGATAGCTTAAACTGGCTAGTGTATTGTACAAGAGAGAGAGAGAGAGAGAGAGAGAGAGAGAGAGAGAGAGAGAGAGAGAGAGAGAGAGACAGACAGACAGAGAATGAATTGGTATAATGTGTTGATAGCTTAAACTGGCTAGTGTCAACGAGAGAGAGAGAGAGAGAGAGAGAGAGAGAGAGAGAGAGAGAGAGAGAGAGAGACAGACAGACAGAGAATGAATTGGTATAATGTGTTGATAGCTTAAACTGGCTAGTGTCAACGAGAGAGAGAGAGAGAGAGAGAGAGAGAGAGAGAGAGAGAGAGAGAGAGAGAGAGAGATTGGTATATTGTGTTGATAGCATAAACTGGCTAGTGTCTTGTACAAGAGAGAGAGAGAGAGAGAGAGAGAGAGAGAGAGAGAGAGAGAGAGAGAGAGAGTGAGAGAGAGAGAATGAATTGGTATGATGTGTTAATAGCTTAAACTGGCTAGTGTCTTGTACTAATCATCAACGAGAGAGAGAGAGAGAGAAAGAGAGAGAGAGAGAGAGAGAGAGAGAGAGAGAGAGAGAGAGAGAGAGAGAGAGAGAGATCGCCTGGCAACAAGGCAGAGACAGAAGCAGACAAAGGAACTGGTTGCTTTATCAAGATTAAAATTCAATAATTTGAAGAAAGAAAAAAGATATGAGAATCAAATCCAACTATCTCAAGGTAAAAAGAGAATTCACGAGTCGAGAGAGAGAGAGAGAGAGAGAGAGAGAGAGAGAGAGAGAGAGAGAGAGAGAGAGAGAGAGAGAGAGAGAGCAATAAACACATACCAAATAAATTTCAATGAAAAAACGCTATGACTAGTACATATTATCCATATGTTTACTATTATTAATATACAAATAAACACATTACTGAGATATGTTTTTTAAAAAACATTATGCAACAATTAGCAAATTAAAATTTTCGTATTACATAATGCCTCCACAAGAGTAATCCAGAACAATATCCATAATACATAGGTAATTTATTTCTATGTTAATTTACCGGCGAAACATGGCTACAATGCATTTCACCGGACAGTTTCATAGATATATTTTTAAAAATCTTTGAAGCTAATTATTGATAAAAAATTATGATTTACGTAACTTTGATATATTGTGCCACTACTGAACTAATTTTGATCAAAATAGGAACAAAATCCTAACTTCATAAAAAAAAAAAAAAAAAGAAAAAAAAAAATTTCTGTCAGCTTAACTATCCCTTATCATCGGCCATGAATCAATGTGCCAAATTTATAGAACCCTGGGAGTGCAACTTTGCAAGATGACATATGCAAAATAATCCTAGAAAGGAAGGCGCCTACGGGAGTCTGGGAGGTACAGCACTGTAAAACATAATGATTGTACCATGTAAAATGATCACGTTGCTTCAGGAATAATTTCCTATGCCCACTTTAGGAACGGTAAAAACAGCATTGTCATCAAGCAGAAAAAAAAAATGATACATATGTTTCTATTTTGTATCCTCACCCACTGAACTAGTACTATTAGAATTGTAAATATTTCTATTCTGGTTCATATAGCAGACAGAATACTGTAGTAGTAGGTTGACCAGGGCACCAGCCACCCGTTGAGATACTACTGCTTGAGAGTTATGGGGTCCTTTGACCGGCCAGACAGTATTATATAGGATCCTTCTCTCTGGTTACGGTTCGTTCCTTTTGCCTACACAGACATCGGATAGTCTAGCCTATTCTTTACAGATTCTCCTCTGTCCTCATACACCTGACAACACTGAGATTACCAAACAATTTTTCTTCTCTCAAAGGGTTAACTACTGCACCATAATCGGTTAATGGCCACTTTCCTCTTGGTAAGGGTAGAAGAGACTCTTTAGCTATAGTAAGTAGCTCTTCAACGAGAAGACCACTCCGAAATGAAACCATTGTTCTCTAGTCTTGGGTAGTGCCATAGCCTCTGTACCATGGTCTTCCACTGTCTTGTGTAGAGTTCTCTTGCTTGAGGATACAGTCGGGCACACTATTCTATCTTATTTCTCTTCCTCTTGTTTTGTTATATAGTTTAAATAGGAAATATTTATATTGATGTTGTTACTGTTCTTGAAGCAATGAATTTTTTCCTTGTTTCCTTTCCTCACTGGGCTGTTTTCCCTGTTGGAGCCCCTGGGCTTGTAACATCCTGCTTTTCCAACTAGGGTTACTGCTTAGCAACTAATAATAATAATAATAAAAATAACAATAATAATAATAACAATTAGGGATTAATGGAATATCCGTATACGTATCAAATGAACAGTTAGAAAAAAAAAAACTTCAATCTCAATGGGAAATTCTCCGTAAAAATATACTGTTTTCAACCGTATTTCAGTAAAATACAAGCGACCGCAATTTTACCTTACTTTGCTATTATTCTTTACGGGTTGGTGACCGTAATACTACTCCTTCAAGTCAAAATATCCGTTTTTAAAACGGTAAAAATTCTGGAATAAATTTTGCCTGACGTTTACCATTTTTAATGCAAATTCTTAGCAGTGTGGATATGAATTCACAAAGTAGCTTTTCTTAATATATATATATCATTGAGAAGAAAAATAAAAGAAAAAAGATAAAAAGATAAAAATACATTACTAATATTGTGGCTAAAAATAAAAGAAAAATGCTAAAAAGATCAAAATACATTACTAATACTGTGGCTAATAATTTTTTCCTCCTATGCACCAAAGGTAGATATACATTTCGATCAAATTTTCTCTAATACTGGGTTACGACTCTCATAA
>NW_027169530.1:25000-37071 GCF_036898095.1 Palaemon carinicauda
TGATACAAGGATGCTGGATAGCAATCTGAAGAATATGGAGGAATGAGAGAAGCGAAGATAGGAGTGGGGAAGAGAGTAAATGGAAGAGGGGGAGGGGAGACGAGAGAGAGAGTGAGGAATGGGGAGGGTGGCCCCTCTCTGTCCCACCTTCGCACAAGCAGACCCGCCCTAGAGTCAAACAGGTTGGAGAGGTTGAAGCAGCCTAGATGACCTTTGGCTCTTGCAGCCGCTTGCCTTCTTGTCTACATGTTTGGTACCCTCTCTGGCGCCTCCTTCCTTGTTTTCTTGGATTATCTGTTAGACGGTAGGAGACTCCCCTGCTTGATGCACGTTAGATATCTAACACGAGAGATGGATCAAAGCAAGGTCATTTAACCAATTAGCTTCGGCATCTTTAAATGACTGTCCCTTGTCTTCTTGACAGCCTTTTAGCTTTTCATGTCCCAGGATTTCCCCTCCTTCGAAGGCATATATGGAAAGTAAAAAAAAATCAAGCTCTCCTAATTATATATTGCATATACACCTCGGTTAAATATTAATTGAACTCTATAACAATAATTGTAGCAAACTTTTTTTTTTTTTTTTTTGGTTTTGTTGTTGGATGAATAAGGCATCAATAGTTATCTAACTAATATCTACAGAGAGTTTATAGAGATCTAAGATGATAAACACCAAGACGTTTTCCTAATGGAAAGTGATAATACTGCAACTTCTCGAGATTTGTCCTGACATCTCGTCTCATCGTTGATGTATATTCACCAAATTTGGAACACATGTTCGTTGTACCAATAACTGCCCATAACGAACAACACCTTTCCATCAAAAATCATCAATCATATCGAACAGTTAATAAACAGGTATGTAACTCTATATCAGATAAGGTATATAGGTCCAAAAAAAAAAAAAAGGGGGGGGGGAGATCCTTTTATATTTGCCTTCGCAACCGATTATCTCTTAGCATCAAAATTATACCACTTACCCAAAAATCCTTATTAGGATTGGCATGGTAGAGTAAGCCAATGCAACAAAGGTTTTAGGTAATTTGCAAAGATGATATAATTCACTGACGTATAATGTACTACCTTTCCTATCATGTCTGGAAACTAAAATCATCAGACCCATATTAACTTATGACTAATACAAACTTCTCTCCACTTGCAATGAATAATGCTTTATTTTGTTTACCTGTCCCACCCTTATAATACTATCTACAATAAACAGTAAAGACAGAGAGAACGAAACCGTATGTTAAATACTGATGAAAAGGAACACCGTGGTAGGCGCAGACCACACTACGTCTGCATGGAAATCACTGACTCAATAAACATCCGAACTCTGGTAAAACTCAAGGGTGAATATCATCAATTACTAAATTAGTGTATATCATCTTCTGATGTTATGAAAATAATTGGGCTATGATAGATTTGATATTAAGGTCAGTTTTCATAAATTAAATAGGAAATATTTATTTTGATATTGTTACTATTCCAAAAATATTTAATTTTTCCTTATTTCCTTTCCTTACTGGGCTATTTTCCCTGTTGGGGCCACTGGGCTTATAGCATCCTGCTTTTCCAACTAGGGTTGTAGCTTAGCATATAATAATAATAATAATAATAATAATAATAATAATAATAATAATAATAGTAACACTGTTTCCTCTAAAATGTCTTTGTCTATAGGAATTATTCCCCCCAGAACACCACAAACACAGCGAGAGAGAGAGAGAGAGAGAGAGAGAGAGAGAGAGAGAGAGAGAGAGAGAGAGAGAGAGAGAGAGAGAAAGAGAGAGAGAGAGACAAAAAAAAAAAAAAACTTTTATGTCAATATTGCCAAGCTAAAGATGGATACACAGAGAAATTTGTAATTGATATAAGGAAAATGAATTATTCATACTGCTCCCGCAGTGGTCCAACTCTTTGCATTTACTGTAATCCTTTAGGAATGCAAAATAGACAGGAAAGTTTGGTAACAGAGCCAATAAATCTAATTAAGGAGTGACATAGAATTATTTTACTTTACTTCGATTTGCATTATCATCATGTAAGCGTTACAAAATGGGAACGGTAGCTCAATTTCATTCGTCATTCTACACGAGATAAAAAGAGAAAGATATATATTTTATTTATATATATATATATATATATATATATATATATATATATATATATATATATATATATATATATATATATATATATATATATATATATATATATATATATATATATATATATATTATATATATATACACACATATATATATATATATATATATATATATGTATATATATATATATATATATATATATATATATATATATATATATATATATATATATATATATATGATAAATTTTTGCACATTTAAACGTGTCTCTTTTATATTTCAAATAAGCCTGGGGCTCTGATCCCGGGGTCGTTAAGAGAATCCAGACTTTAATGTATTAATATATATGGCTTATTTGAAATATATATATATATATATATATATATATATATATATATATATATATATATATATATATATATATATATATATATATATATATTTCTTTCTAAGTTCCCTGAAAAATACAAAGAATACTTCATTGGGGAAAAATTAATCAAAACACACACTCTTGGACTGTGTTGTCATTTAACAAGAACTTGTAAATAACAACTTGGGAAACACCACTCGATTCCAATCTTTCGAAATGCTCCTCTAAACATTAACCCCCTCCCCCCTTTCACATTTCCCAATCAGTTTCGCCATCATTCCATCCTGACCTGTGAGAGAATTCTACGTGTTGGAAGGTCGCGCAGAGTTGAGTAAAGTCTGTTGACACAAATGCAACGCTGGCTGCAATCTATTGGGGGCATCTTTCGCGTAACTTACGAAGGCTCGGCTAACACTGCCAAACGTACCCAAATACGGCCAACCATTTTAAAAGGGTACATACCCGATTACTCCTAAGATATGAATGGAAAATATGAGTGGAGTAATAATAAAGTAGACTCGTGATTTCCAAGTAATTAAAATATTTCATAACAAAAAGGAAATAATTTTAATGAAATGAATGCCCCAAGAATTCAAGAGGTAAAAGAAAGATGAAAATAATTCTTACATAAATCCCGTTTCGTGTTATTCATGTATCTTACACATTCCAGAATATTGGAAGGGTAAAAACTGACAACAAAAAACAATTAATGTGCTTAGTCACAATGAGTCCATGAGTACTGGAAAATATCGAAATATTAACTCTTATAAACTCTGGATAGATTTTGAATAAAAACTGAAAAGGCATAAAAAAGCAGTGCAACCCTAGTTGATGAATTAACACACCTACTAAAATGGTACCATAAAAGAATAAGAAACCCTAACTATATATCACATTACCAGCAGATTTATACTTCACCATTAATAATATTCTTTACACAATCTTTACACAAATGCCCTTCTTTCCCAAAACTTTAAAATATGAGGAATAACCGGAAAAAAAGTTATCTATACAAAGAAAAACATGATGCAATTGTATATATGCAATCGATGCAAGCCCTTTTATGAGATTTGAAATTCATCCGCATACCTTTCAGCATTACTTTTAGGAGAACATATGCACATTTGTATTGAATATGTGCGTAATATTATCTAACTTGAACATATATGACAGGTCTATAAAGGATTTTGTCACGTGTTTTTGAAATTAGATGACAAAAAATCTAATTCTCATGGACATAAATATGAAGAAAATCAAAAATAAAAACCGACATCTAAAATACAGGTATAACTAGTGAAGTACTTTTCCCATATATAAAAGATGTGAAGGAACTAGTTCTGGACTAGGACAAATATTATTACAGCTAATAAAAGATCCTCACTCCATCAAAATAATAATAACTCCCCCCTCGTCAAAATGTGGGTTACCTATATCTAGCAAGATGTCCGAGAAAAAAAAAAAAAAAAAAAACGGCAATGCCCATAAGCAATGTTGATAAGATCACAGCAACACCCAAACCAGGACTACAAACCCGCCTCTCCTAGTTAGGGATACCAGCAGAAACTCGCTGGGGGGGGGGGGAAATAGGAGGGGCAATTTACCCTACTATTGCATTTATGATAGGTAGGTTTCCTGAGAAACGAACAACGTCAATGCTACTGAAGGCAATTAGCACGCGGAGAGTTAAAGCCGGTGTCCATAAAACAAAAGAGATTCCCAAAAAACATGTGCGCGGTAGATCAAAGAGTTGGAAGCAGCATGTGTGCTCACTTCTCCTAATGGAGGAAGCCCAGAAGCAAGTGCATTCAAGTTGTAGTAGTCTATCATTGGTGATTCAAGGACATGCCTTATTTGACATTCAGTCAGGTTACTGGTTGGCACCAGAAAGCACGGAATTTGATGCCTCGGTGTCCAAGTTACTTCGACCATATATCAAAGTGTTTTTACTACATATAAATACATACATACCCACATCTTGCTTTTCGAACTAGGGTTGTTGCTTAGCAAATAATAATAATAAAAACCCGTCCATATATTTTTTTTTTCATATATGTACACACACACACACACACACACACACATATATATATATATATATATATATATATATATATATATATATATATATATATATATATATATATATATAATATTATATATATATATATATATATATATATATATATATATATATATATATATCATATATATACATATATATAAATATATATATACATACGTATATATATATATATATATATATATATATATATATATATAAATGTACAGTATATATATATATATATATATATATATATATATATATATATATATATATATATATAATATACAACACACACACACACACACACACACATATATATATCTATATATATATATATATATATATATATATATATATATATATATATATATATAAAGGTAAACAAGAAATTACAAAAAAAGACAATATCATCATCATGCATTCTAATCGTTTTCATTTATATTTCATTTTAAAAAAACATTTAGCAAATGTTTTTTGCAGTATTAATCATTGTCATTTGAATATTGATATAGTAAAAGCCAATACAAATAATTTCTTTTAAATGCAAACAAACGACACAGGAATATTTTACTAATTTCGATTTTCAAATCCAGCATATATCATTGCATTCTCCTTGGGTCATATCCCTTTTATATGAATCTTCCATGTTAAAGGCTATTAGAAATAAAGATCAGGAATATACCTAATTCGTCATTTACAAACTTCAGGGGACATCAAATGTGGATTGCGAGGTTCATTAAATACCAAATAAATTATTTACAAGTTAAAAAAAAAAAGGGTTGCTTTAGTGAAAACAATTTCAGAAAATGTCAAAATAGGTTATGACAAGTTAAAAAAGGTTTCACATAAGTAAGATGAGTTTCAAAAAATACCAAAATAAGTGATTACAAGTTAAAAACGCTTTCACATACGTGAGATAAAAGTTTCATAAAATACCAAAATAAGTGATTAACAGTTAAAAAAGCTTTCACAAGACATACAAGTTTCATAAAATACCAAAATAAGTGATTTACAAGTTAAAAAAGCTTTTACATAAGTGAGATACGAGTTTCATAAAATACCAAAATAAGTGATTTACCAGTTGAAAAATTTATAGCATAAGAGAAATAAGTTTCAAAAATACCAAATAATGGCATTTACACACAAATTCCAGTGAAAGCCAACATATATTAAATATGGTAGACAATTCTACCTTTACGGCCACGAAAGCAAGTGGAGCAAGTCCCATCTCAAAATTCCTTCAACTTTTTCTGGTATTGACATCTTCTGAACATAAACGACCGACGAGACATTTAATTTCAAGTTATATAATAAACAAAATAGTAATTTGCATAATTGTTCCCTGACACTGCAAGCATTCACTGCCATCGGGGAAAGTGTCGGATAAAAATTGCGTAGGTGCTACCCTCGTCACCAGCTATGAATACTAATCAGGATACAAAGTCTCTTCGTCTTTTCTATTTAATTCTTTGGCAGATGTATTTTTTATGGAAACGGTGTTGAGAATCAACTGTTTGTCATTAGCTGAAACCGTGTTGAGAATCAGCTGTTTGTCATTAGCTGAAACCGTGTTGAGAATCAGCTGTTTGTCATTAGCTGAAACGGTGTTAAGAATCAGCTGTTTGTCATTAGCTGAAACCGTGTTGAGAATCAGCTGTTTGTCATTAGCTGAAACCGTGTTGAGAATCAGCTGTTTGTCATTAGCTGAAACGGTGTTAAGAATCAGCTGTTTGTCATTAGTTGAAACCGTGTTGAGAATCAGCTGTTTGTCATTAGCTGAAACCGTGTTGAGAATCAGCTGTTTGTCATTAGCTGAAACCGTGTTGAGAATCAGCTGTTTGTCATTAGCTGAAACGGTGTTAAGAATCAGCTGTTTGTCATTAGCTGAAACCGTGTTGAGAATCAGCTGTTTGTCATTAGCTGAAACCGTGTTGAGAATCAGCTGTTTGTCATTAGCTGAAACGGTGTTAAGAATCAGCTGTTTGTCATTAGCTGAAACCGTGTTGAGAATCAGCTGTTTGTCATTAGCTGAAACCGTGTTGAGAATCAGCTGTTTGTCATTAGCTGAAACGGTGTTAAGAATCAGCTGTTTGTCATTAGTTGAAACCGTGTTGAGAATCAGCTGTTTGTCATTAGCTGAAACCGTGTTGAGAATCAGCTGTTTGTCATTAGCTGAAACCGTGTTGAGAATCAGCTGTTTGTCATTAGCTGAAACGGTGTTAAGAATCAGCTGTTTGTCATTAGCTGAAACTGTGTTAAGAATCAGCTGTTTGTCATTAGCTGAAAACTGTGTTGAGAATCAGCTGTTTGTCATTAGCTGAAACCGTGTTGAGAATCAGCTGTTTGTCATTAGCTGAAACCGTGTTGAGAATCAGCTGTTTGTCATTAGCTGAAACCGTGTTGAGAATCAGCTGTTTGTCATTAGCTGAAACGGTGTTAAGAATCAGCTGTTTGTCATTAGCTGAAACCCGTGTTGAGAATCAGCTGTTTGTCATTAGCTGAAACCGTGTTGAGAATCAGCTGTTTGTCATTAGCTGAAACCGTGTTGAGAATCAGCTGTTTGTCATTAGCTGAAACCGTGTTGAGAATCAGCTGTTTGTCAATAGCTAAAACCGTGTTGAGAATCAGCTGTTTGTCATTAGCTGAAACGGTGTTAAGAATCAGCTGTTTGTCATTAGCTGAAACCGTGTTGAGAATCAGCTGTTTGTCATTAGCTGAAACCGTGTTGAGAATCAGCTGTTTGTCATTAGCTGAAACCGTGTTGAGAATCAGCTGTTTGTCATTAGCTGAAACCGTGTTGAGAATCAGCTGTTTGTCATTAGCTGAAACCGTGTTGAGAATCAGCTGTTTGTCATTAGCTGAAACCGTGTTGAGAATCAGCTGTTTGTCATTAGCTGAAACGGTGTTGAGAATCAGTTGTTTATCATTAGTTGAAACGGTGTTGAGAATTAGCGGTTTGTCATTAGTTGAAACGGTTTTAAGAATTAGCTGTTTGTCATTAGTTGAAACGGTGTTAAGAATCAGCTGTTTGTCATTAGTTGAAAAGGTGTTGAGAACCAGCGGTTTGTCATTAGCTGAAACCATGTTGAGAATCAGCTGTTTGTCATTAGTTGAAACGGTGTTGAGAATCACCTGTGTGTCATTAATTGAAACGGTGTTAAGAATCAACGGTTTGTCATTAGTTGAAACGGTTTTAAGGATCAGTTGTTTGTCATTAGTTGAAACGGTTTTGAGAATCAGCTGTTTGTCATTAGTTGAAACGGTTTTGAGAATCAGCTGTTTGTCATTAGTTGAAACGGTTTTGAGAATCAGCTGTTTGTCATTAGTTGAAACGGTTTTAAGGATCAGCTGTTTGTCATTAATTGAAACGGTGTTAAGAATCACCTGTTTGTCATTAGTTGAAAAGGTGTTGAGAACCAGCGGTTTGTCATTAGTTGAAACGATGTTAAGAATCAGCGGTTTGTCATTAATTGAAACGGTGTTAAGAATCACCTGTGTGTCATTAATTGAAACGGTGTTGAGAATCAACGGTTTGTCATTAGTTGAAACGGTTTTAAGGATCAGCTGTTTGTCATTAGTTGAAACGGTTTTGAGAATCAGCTGTTTGTCATTAGTTGAAACGGTTTTGAGAATCAGCTGTTTGTCATTAGTTGAAACGGTTTTAAGGATCAGCTGTTTGTCATTAGTTGAAACGGTTTTGAGAATCAGCTGTTTGTCATTAGTTGAAACGGTGTTTAAGAATCAGCTGTTTGTCATTAGTTGAAACGGTGTTGAGAATCAGCTGTTTGTCATTAGTTGAAACGGTGTTGAGAATCAACGATTTGTCATTAGTTGAAACGGTGTTGAGAATCAGCTGTTTGTCATTAGTTGAAACGGTGTTGAGAATCAACGATTTGTCATTAGTTGAAACGGTGTTGAGAATCAACGATTTTTCATTAGTTGAAACGGTGTTAAGAATCAGCTGTTTGTCATTAGTTGAAACGGTGTTGAGAATCAACGATTTGTCATTAGTTGAAACGGTGTTGAGAATCAACGATTTGTCATTAGTTGAAACGGTGTTGAGAATCAACGATTTGTCATTAGTTGAAACGGTGTTGAGAATCAGCTGTTTGTCATTAGTTGAAACGGTGTTGAGAATCAACGATTTGTCATTAGTTGAAACGGTGTTGAGAATCAGCTGTTTGACATTGGTTGTTTGTCATAGTTGAGGAATTTTCTGGGCCACAAAGCTATATAAGCAAGTGCACTCCTATTACATTACCAAGGGAAATCAATAAACAAAAATATTTCTTCGACCAGCCAGAGAAATATGCATACCAGATGAGAGAGAGAGAGAGAAGAGAGAGAGAGAGAGAGAGAGAGAGAGAGAGAGAGAGAGAGAGAGAGAGAGAAAGGGCAGGCTATCCTACCACAACAACCAACATTAATGGTGAGTATCCAATTCAAATTAAGGGCACGCCCAATTTACGTCACAATCGGCTCAAGACCAATTTCCTGTACATTGCAGAATAAGTAAGCTATGCCAGTGCTGAAGGAGGAGGATATAGATTCTTTTACACACACACACACACACACGCACGCGCGGGCACACACACACCACAAAAAAAAAAAATTAAATGCATGCAAATTTACCTTTAAATATCTAACGTTAGGAAACATATTTTTAATAGATTATCAGCCTAGATTTATGCATAAGTCACTAAAAATATTAATAAAATAATGTATATATATATGTGTGTATATATATAAAAATCATCCCAATATCGCGCTCAAATAGAAATAAATTTCTACCTCATACTGGAATCGAACCCCTAGTCCTCAGACAAAAAGCTAGGTCACTATCAATCATGATTGAGTACGATATATATTATATATATATAATATATATATATATATATATATATATATTATATATAATATATATATAGTATATATATATATATACATATATATGCATAATATATTTATATATCTATATGTATATATTAATCTCCCAACCTGAAGAAAAGAATAATAAGATGGCTTCATTATTCCGATAAGATCATTAATCCAACATCATTTATAATGTAAAATTCTAGAAATTTAGGAAATAAAAAGACAAACAAAAAAGCCACCTTGATGACTGATGAAGAAAGAATACGAAGAAACTCTAATATAAAAGGTCAAATAACGTAGCATATTCAGCAGGAAAAAAATGTAATGAATTAACAAATCACCTAATTCAAAAAATTAGAAGTATTTCATATTTTAAGAAGAGATTTTAAGTAGCCTTTCTATCACAATTATATATACATACAGTATATATGCGCATGTATACACAACATATATACATACATACATATAAACACAGACATATATACATATACAAACAGACTTATATATATATATATATATATATATATATATATATATATATATATATATATATATATATATATATATATATTATATATATTTATATATATATATATACTGTATATATATACTATATAGTATATATATATATATATATATATATATATATATATATATATATATATATATATATATATATATATATAGTATACATAATTATATAATATCCATTAAATAGTAAATAATATAAATCTTTAAAGAAGTTATTTAATAAGAATTAGAATATAAAAAAAAAACCGAGATAAATCTCCTAACTGGCATATGTACAAAAAAAAAAATATTAATATCAGAGAAGACCACTAGACCATACTCTACTGCAGCCAAACTTGAATTTGGTTCTAGAAGTAAAAAACTAGATTTCTGACTTCCATTAATGGATCCTACCATGTTAGGAGCATCTTTTTTCTTATTTTTTTTTTTATTCTGACGTATATCAACCACCTTTACGATATATTTGCCAGAAAGATTTTTATAGAGTTCTTCCGCCGATGAGCAATGAGTCTTATTGTTATTGTGTTTGACAAGGTCACAAGTCTTTTCATAGTATATAAAAAAAAAAAAATAAATAAATAAATAAAAAAAAAATAAAAAAAAAAAATTAATTTAATGCCCACGTGGGCTGAGGGGTAGGTAGATACTGCCTGGGTCTGGAGGCAATGAATGCTTCTGTTTGGTCAAGCAAAGTAAATACTTGAAAAGATACCGACGAAATCTAGTTATTCCAAAATTACAAGTAAAATGATTATTTTTGGTTAATATAAAACGCAAATAAAGAAAACACATCTGGATCATTTAACAAAAGACAAACCACTAAAAAATTTCACAATGTTATTTTACGGTAAGAATTAAATTATGGCGTTATTATCAGTTGATAAGGGAATCCTAGGGACGTTGCTTACTGTCAAGCCTGGACTAAAAGGAACTCTATTTAACATAATTGAACAGGAGCCCTTCGTGAGTTTGGTTGATCCCAGCCTTAATGACTACAAAAAAAAAAAAATAATAATGTGAATAAATCAAGGGCTAAAGTAAACAATAATTGAATATTTGTGGAAAGTACAAAAATAAGTAAACGTATGAATCGATGGAAAGTTGTAGATTAAAACATGGGATCTTGAACGCAAGCATGTAGAGTCATGATGCACAAGCCGAAAACAAAGCACACGGTTCCAGATACTAGTTTTTAGAGCCATTCGGTTTAAAACAGTGGAAAGAGCCCGTGCCAGCGTATGTATTAGCTTAATCTATCACCAGCAACAAGACACTAGAGAAGTGAAACCTGAAATGGCCAATGTAAAAACAGTTGAATTTATACTTCAACTAAGTAAGCTAGACAAGATAGATATGAAGAAATTACAAGCGTCTCAAAAATACTTAGAAATGTGATTTTTTTATGGGGGGGATGGGAGAAATGTCTAATTAGGCTAATGTAGGAAGAAAAGCTTGAAAGAAGAAAGATGGGATTGTTGAATTGGATTATGGGAATATCACTACCTGAATGATTAGAAAATGATGATATAAGAAGTATGGCAGTCGTAGTAAGGCATACAGAGGTGATAAGAGTCAAAACTAGTTCTAGAAACAGAAAAGAAGGTAAATGATACATTACTTATATAGATTGGAGCATAGACCATCGGAAATACTTTCGAGCATAAACTGCTGAAACAATGAGGGGGGTTGGAGAAACTTCCAAAATATTGTACTGTTATATTGATAAATAAAAATCTATTCAAATAATTACATACTTCTCTATCTATTTCAAACACAAAAACAAATAATCACTGGGTTCATAGTTCAATCCCGGAAGCGTCAAACTAACTAGAAAATGGGTACTAGCGTCGGCAGATGTTCAAAGTAGTGTCTTAGACTTACAGCCTCCTTCCATATATATATATATATATATATATATATATATACTATATATATATATATATATAATATATATATTATATATATATATATATATATACTATATATATATATATATATATACTATATATATATTATATATAATATATATATATATATATATATAGTATATATATATATATATATATAATATATATAGTATATATATATATATATATATAGTATATATATATTATATATAA
>NW_027169531.1:0-37057 GCF_036898095.1 Palaemon carinicauda
GAGGGTGGAACGTGGTGGTGGTTCTCTCATACACTGGGTAGAGGGCTGGAGACTGTGATACATACTGCTGGGGAACAGTGTATACAGTCTGAGGAATGGCAGCAACTGAGGCTGTCGGCACAGGAAAGGATTTCCTTCCCTCAATGTGTTGTCTGGGCTTCTTACCCTTGTCTTGAAGTCCTTCACTGGGGGTAATTTTCCTTTTAGAGGACATACCCCACTTGTTTATATGGCTCTTATTCTCTTGAGCCGCTTTGTCTATGACTTCCTTAACCAATTTCTTGAGGAAGAGGTCTTTCCCCCAGATATTGGAGTTATTGAGCTTTCTAGGTTCATGCCTGATCGTAGTAGTGGCTAAGACATGTTCTCTACATGCTCTTCTGGCTAGGAAGAAAGCATGGAGATCTCTATGGAACATGGTTGGGTGAGTCTTTGCCCAGACAGGGAAGAGATCAGATTTGGAGTAGTTTCCAATAAGCATCTCAAGATAAAATTGGAAGGATTAAGAGGCAGATTGTCTCTCTTAGCTCCTAATTCTTCCCTTAGAAGGGATTCGGGTATTGTAGTCAGTTTCTCATTAAACTGCTTGCCTCCGATGTCTTTATCTACTTTTCCAACAGTAAAGGTATGTTGGGCATCCTCCCATTTGTCTGAATCCTAAAGAAGGGCCAGGGACACAGGTTTGCACTCCTCTAGTACTGGCAATGGTCTACCCTACACAACGGCTTTCTTTACAGCCTCCAAGTATTTAGAGGTGAAAGGGAAGACAGTATCCTTTGGGGCTGCAAAGGTGGCCTGCATCCTGCCAAAAGCAGAAAGTTGGGTATTAGTGAATTCGGCCATCTTCAGCTCCTTAACCAAAAGAGACTGAGCCTTGCTATGGTCCAGGATGATTGTTTCCTAAGGGATCGTATCATCCCTAATGGATGCTTTTGAGTTAAGCCTTACTTAGCAGTAAGGATAACTATTGATTAATGGTAAGAATTCAGAGTCCGAGACTGACTTGGAACCCAAACCCTCTCCGATGTGGAGGTACCCTTCACTTAAGGCCATATGCCCAGCATAACGCCGAGGGTTCTTAATTATGCATTCTTGTAGGCTCGAAGCTGGGGGATCCTTAGAAGCAGGTGCCTTTTGTCCGCTTGAGAGCGTTCATGTTTGGCGGTTAGGTTTTCACGAAAGCTTTCATGGGACACCATAAATTCCATTTGACTAGGAAACTAAGGTTTGTCTATCGTAGGAACTAGGTTTTCCATGAAAGCTTTCATGGACACCACAAATTCCATTTAACTAGGAAACGAAGGTTTGTCTATAGTAGGAACAGGTGTAGAGGTAGAAGCTGGGGCCTGAGCTTCAGGGATATGGTAACAAGCTAAAGAAGCACTGGGAACTGTACTCACCCGAGGTACATCCAATGACTCCTCAGAGGCTTCCGTGGTCAGCAGGATTCTCTCCCTCTCTGACGTCACAGAAGAAACCGTCTACATGTTGTTAGCATCCAGGCTCATGACTTGCAGAGCGTCCCGAACTTCATCATCTACTGGTACCGGCGGAATTTAAATCATCGGTAAATGGTGACCAAAAACAGCGGTCAATTCTGCCCTGGGAAAGAGGTCTGTCAGTTCCATAGAAGGAAGATAAGGGGCATCTCTTTGAGAGCTCTTCTGGAAGCCTCTGACCCAATGATGGAGCGTCTTCCGACTCTGTTCTTGCACATTCAAGGAGACGTCGGTGGCATGGAAGCCTATGTTAAGGAGGTCTTTGCAAACTGGACAGTTAGTAGGTTCCCAGATTGCAACTAACCCACTGCGGCAGGTCTTGTGGCCAGAGAGCAACTTGACCTGTCTGGTACATGTGACTGTTGAACACTCCATTTCATCAGCATGTAAAGAAGAAAAAATTTCAATGAGTACACATTATTAAAAAATTTCATCTTGAGATTAATCCTACATACGAAATTTTATACATAAAATAAGTTTAAGATTAATCCTAGCATAATTAAACCTACTAGCTAATATTTGGCTTAAGACTACAAGATTATAAAGACTCATGCCAAACAGCTCAGAAATCATTGGAGATTTGTTAAACAAACTATCAACGACCGTATGGTAGGAATATGGAGGCAAAATTCACATCAAAGGAACACCAGGACCTCCAGAGTCGGTCTATTGGACAACCTAAGAGGGCAAGTTCACTTATCATACTGCCTAAGCCAGCATCAACTGCCCCCAAAGTGGGAGTAGCTGGGTTAAGGCGGCAACTATTTCTAGCTGCCATGATAAATACTGACCTTTCAACACCCCAGGTATGTCGACACCAAGCAGCAGAGCCATTGTCAAATCGACAGGAAGAGAGTGGACAATCCCATAGGGAAGAGTCTACACTTAGAGGGAAAGGTACAGGAATGAAAGGCAGCTAATAAGGGAACCGGCCAAGACCTGATCATTATCCTTAACTTATGAAAAGAGGGGGTTTAGCCATAAGATAATGAGCGCTGGGCAAGACGGCCAGGATGCTAAGAATTGGAAATTCAAAGGATGTCCTGACAACCAGGCGGGATCCAATCGACCAACTTCAGACGACAATGTTCCTCAGATATGGCAGATGATAGGAAAGACCAGATGACCAGTCTAAGGCTGCAGATAAGGCAGTAGTGGGAATATCCCATGGCTAATATATAGCAAGTGCTAGAACGACTCAAGCTGACAAGACCAGAAGCAGAGACAGAAGGTGACACTTCTGCCAAGATAGGCTAACCATGCAAGGGAGTCAAAAGACTGCAGCAAGAGGAACATAGCACAGAATGGGAAGCTGCAGACAAAGAAAAGGCACCTGCTGAGGCAGCAGAGGAGAGCACAAAGGGGTTCCAACTCTTCCCCTAGATAGGGATAGACCATAGGGAGAACTGTGCAGGCAAGCCTATCCTACCTAGAAGGTGAGGGAAAAACTCAATAGCTAGGGTAAGATGACTAGACAAGAGGAGCTGTAGTTCCCAGTACAATCAGGTTATGGCCTAACCAGGAAGAGGAAGGGGCAGAGAAATTACCCAAGGGCGGTCTCTAAGGCGGCAGTGAGATTTTGCCCTGGGAAGGAAAAAAACTCGTCCATCTAGGGCCAGGATAAATTGCCTACAAACTATCCTGTCCAAGGATGGCGTCCGAGGATGGTGCCGAAAAGTACTTCAGCGGCTATGGGACAAGACAGGGATGGGAACAAAGTTCCACAGCAGGTAGACACACTAGCAGGCACAAGGGGAAGGAAAAAGGGTGGTAATGGGAGACTCAGAAATAGGTAAGGCGGCATGATAGGAAGGCCTAATTGCCACATTAGAATAGGAATAGTATTCCAAGGGGTCTGCAGTAATAGGGTGCAGAGGACAAGCCCTCACAACCAGCCATAGCCTACCAAAAAATAAGAGGGAGGCCTAAGAATGGGTAAGGTGGCACAAGGGAGTCTACCTGTCAGCATTAGAACAGGGGTTAAGGCGTTCTAATTGGTAAAAAAGAAGTAGACACAGGGAACAAGTTCCCAAGACCTGTGCCGCCTCTCCAAACATATAAGCTAATATAAGTGGAAAGTGAAAACAGTCATCCTAGGACAACTGTAAAACATTATCCAAATCCCAAAGGAACCTTCATTACCGCAGCTACCAGCTGAGACGAGTCAACAGCATGAAAGGATGGGCATCCACACAAAACCAGTAAGGTTAAGTGAAAGAAGAGGATGGTGCACAAGTGAAAATTTACCATGCATGGCTGCTGGCCAGGATGGAGCTAGCTTAAGTCAATGCTGATAAAAGAAACACAATCATACCATAGCCTAATCATACCACTCTGTTAAAGAATAATGTAAAACATATTCCTACAATAAAATGACTAAATAACTAAGCACTTCTGGGTGATTTGGAAACATGATGCAATAGTGTCGACAGCATCCCGGCCACATAACAATAAAGGCATGTAAATCGAAAAATAACGGGGTGGAGTCACAAAATTATCAAACATACAAGAAAAGGTTACTCAACTTAGTCGACGAGGAAGAAGCTGAATCATCCATGATCGCTAAATCACTAAAAAACGGATTTTGATCAAAAATCTATTTTTGAGTGAGAGGGCCATGTCGTCCTGATAGAAGGGCTCCTTTAAGTAGCCTTCTAAGGGATATTTGCTACAGTGATACTCCCAGAGAATTAAACCGAAGGTCTCCAGGGTTCCTAACTCTTGGCGCAAGTATCCAATAAAGGATATCGCATAATATCAGGGGACGTATTCTAGATACGACACATGGCAATCTTCACCCCGAATAGATTTAACGCTTAGATGTAAGGGGGAAGAGTGGCAAAAGAAAGGGGTGCCGTTCTAGGTACCCGGTGGACCTCCTTCCCTACTACTACCGTGACGCCATTCCTATTCTTGCCATTGAGCGGAAATGGCCACAGATAAAGGGGTCAGCAAGAGGGTGGGTCCATCAGGATGACATGGCCCTCTCACCCAAAAATAGATTTTTCACTTTAATCAAAATCCGTTTTTTGGGCTCAGGCCATGTCGTCCTGATAGAAGTATACTAGAGAATTGTCTTGAAATTACTATTAGCTGTGGGTTTGTGTATGTGCCTTCCACCTTGAGTAAATTTCCTTATCTGGTCTACTAAACCTATATATGAAATTCCAGAGATCTGTCATTTCCACTAAACCTGGAGCTGGTTTAGTGCTTCCTGTCCCCAGAGGAAAAATGTCGAAATTGACAATAAGGATTCAAGGTTTGTATTTCCGTTGGAAGAAAAGGGGAAAACTTTGAAGCCTACCTTTTTTACTTACCTTGAGAATGTAAGTTTCATTCCTCCAGAAATCATTATTGTGATTTCAAGGTATAAGCCCTATACAGGGATTGAATAAAACTTTAGTGTATTTTACCAGCTTATAACTGAGGGAGCAGTAATAAGACGCGAATATGTTTAAAGTATTTTATTATGCAACTAATTTAGCAAATGTAGTTACAATAAAGTATGAATATGATCCAGCAGTACAACACATCAAAGTCCATATTTTCTAGTGTAGAAAAAATATATAAATACATTATCGGAATAACGCCACTCAATGGAGATGTTAAACCAAATCTATCTGACATGTTCAGATCTTCGGAAATGTATAAACATTGTGACGCAAACGTTCACTCGGCAATGGTGTATTGTTCAGATATGCTCCTACATAGAACAGTATGTTAATCATAGCTGTGATCTGCACTAGAGGGTAGGTATACCCATGCACCCGATGCACTTTAAAGTCCCAAAACAGTCCACTGTTCATCGCAGCACTAGACGACGGGTTTAATGTCACTACCCGCTGCCACCACAAAGTGTTTTATTTCATGTACTTGCTTCGCGTAATGTTTGTAGAAGACCCTGGATGATCTCCACCCAGTGTATGAGCGAAATCTTTCAAAGTCCATATGTTGATAGAAGGTCAACGAAGAAACAACTTTCCTCGGATCGTGACCTGCGAGTGTACTGTCAGGATCCGCTCTGCGAATAAAGTAGGTGAGCTTCACTCTCAGTTGTCTTAAAGATAGGTTTGATCCTGAAGTTTCACCTCTGAAGAGTTGTCCTCCCTTGAAGTTTAAAGTTCTTCGAAGATAGACCTTAAGACCCTCTACTGGGCACAGAGAGGCATCTTCCTTCAATGGGCAGATTTTAAACACAAGACTTACCTGGTGGTCATATATATACCTTACGTTCCTGACATCATGGCAAAAAAATTCAAAACTCGCGCTGATTGGATAGCCAGGTGTGCTACCCATGTGCCCCTGGCGAGGTACCCGGAAACCGTTCCCTCTGTATTCATATCTTCCCTGCCGGCGCTAGCGGTAACATTAGTTGGATATTCTCCTCCCGTTTTGACTGATTATTGCTATCCCTTTCGTGAAGTACAATAATTCTGGTTTTTTGACTCTCGTTTGATTGATTTTTCGTTTGGATACTCTTGTTATATGTTTGGATATTGATTTTTTGACCCTTGCTTGTATTTGATCTCTCTGTCAAAGTTCAAAATGGCTACCCCCTCTAGTGGTTTTAGGGTGTATGCTAGTGGGTGTAAGACCCGTTTATCAAAGGCCTCCATTGATCCTCATTCATTATCCATTAAATGTAGGGGTAAAGTTTGTAAACTTGATGATAGGTGTGACGAATGCCTTATTTTGTCTGATCATGAGTTGCTTAATTTCGATCGTTATATTCGTAAGTTAGCTAAAGATAGGGTAAGACGTAGTTCTTCTCTTTCTTCTAAAGATTTCTCTTCCTATGTTGCATTTCCTATTCCTTCTCCTGTAGTGGTAGTTCCAGATCCCGCTATGAGTACCATTAATGAACCAACACTTAAAGATATGATGTTGGCTATCCAGATGTTGGGTACAAAGGTAGAGTCTATTGCTGCGGATAGAACACAGTTAATGGCTGATGTTAAACAGCTAAAAAGTGAAAGTGTTAAAGGTACAGTGAGTGTTATTAGTGCTGTGGAGGGTACGCCTGCTCAGGCTTGTCGTTCTCCTAGTCCTGGACCTCTTCCAAGCTCCCCAACCCCTGGGAGAAGGAATGTCGAAAGACGAAAGGAAACGAGAGGTATTACTTCCCGAGCAGACGTTCCCTCGAGCGTTCCTGTTGATTTTTCCCAGGACGTTTACTCTTACCGTAGTAAAGGTGAAGTTAAAAAGATTGGCTCATCATCGGAGGATGATTTTCCTAAAAGAGGTTGGAGTCAAACTTCTAGACCTCTTAAGAGGAAAATTGACCTATGTCCTTCCAGGACATTGTAAGCAGGCTGAAGTCATTGGAACAGTCCTGAACGTTTTTCGTCTGAAGGAAGCTCGCCTTATAAGCGGCCTGCTAGGACATTAGTTGAAAATAGTTCTGCTGTTGAGCAATTATCCGACCTGGCCGTAACATCCTTTCGTGCTCCTTCGCCTCCTTCAGATTGAATCTCACCCGCTGTTCGCTCTAAGCGGTCTTTGAGCAGTGGAGAGGAAGAACTTGGGATAAGTGTTTCACAAGACTCTAATTTTAAGATTTTGCAAGAAATGCAGCAGAAACTTTCATCTTTTATGAAAGGCTACCAACTTGCTGAATCCTCCTCTCTTAACACTAAGCGGCACAAGACGGAGAGTCGGCGAACGCTTGGTGATAAAGTTTCTAAACACGTTGAGTGTGCGACTACGCACAGAGATGAAAGGGAAAGTAAACGTTCTTCACGAAAGGCTGATATCTCGGGCTTTCAGGAAGTCGAGCATTCTCCTAATCGAGCTGCTGTTCATGCGCTTAGCAGTGATTGTGATCGTTCTGCTGAAAGCGCTTTCAAGCGTTCAGCTAGGCATGATGTCGAGCGTGCTCTTGAGCGTCCTCCCGTCTAGCGTTCAATAGAACGCGAGCGTCCTCCACGACGTGACATAGAGCGTGATGTCAGGCGTTCAACAGAACGCGAGCGTCCCCCAGAGCGTGACGTAGAGCGTGACCTCATCGAGCGTTCAGAGCGCAAGCGTCCTCCCATTAAGCGTTCAGTTGAACACGAGAGTGACGCCAGGCGTCCTCTCATTGAGCATTCATCGGAACGCAAGCGTTCTTACATTGACCGCCCTCTTGTATGCGATGCAGAACAACAAACATCTAGAAAGGACTTTGAATTTAATGCAACGGTTCTTAACTCTGACCGCGTGGATCGAGAGCGTTCTGAGGTGCAGCGAAACTTGTTATCAGAGGAAGAAGTTGATGTTCCTCCTTCACCTTCCGAACCCTTTGAGGAGTTATCTGAGGATGAGGACTCTAAATCTTTTCGTCATTCGGTAGACTTAAAGAAGCTGATGAAGATTTTTCATGTTGAGTTCCCAGAGTCTTTTATTCCTGTGGCTCCACGATCACCTCCATCAGAGTTTACTCTAGGGAAACCTAAGAAAAAGTCTTTGTTCACTAAAATGGTGCTCTCTCGTTCATCTAAAAGAGCACTTGAATTAATGGGAGACTGGATGGGTGCCAAGAAAGAGCAAGGGAAAGCGGCCTTCGCATTTCCCCCTACTAGGTTGGCTTCTAGATCTAGTGTTTGGTACGATAGGGGAGAGGTTCTCGGCTTGGGAGTTCCTGCCTCTGCCCAAGGAGATTTCTCAAGCCTGGTAGATGCTCCTCGTAGATCGGCCATGAGGAAGACTAAGGTGTTTTGGTCTACTTCCGAATTAGACCATTTACTCAAAGGTGTTTTCAGAGCCTTCAAGATATTTAATTTCCTCGATTAGACTCTTGGGGCTTTGGGCAAAAAGGGAGACTCTTTGAACCTAATCCACGTCATGTCATGCATGGATAAGGCATTGCGAGACGGGGCTAATAAGTTAGCTGCTATTTTTACAGCAGGAATTCTCAAAAAGAGAGCCCAATTGTGTTCGTTCCTGTCTGTGGGAGTTTCATCCTTTCAGAATTCAGAATTATTATATTCACTGTCGTCATCTCTGTTCCCAGAGGACCTTATTAGTGAGATTTCTTCTTTATTAACACATAAGGCCACTCAAGACCTGGTCTTGAAGATGGTAAGGAAAGTGTTACCACCTTCTTTCGTTAGCCGCAAACCTAAAGAGGTTGCTCCTTTTCAAAAGTTTTCTCAGCCCTTTCGAGGAAGACCTTCCGTTAGAGGTAACTTCAGATCAGATGGAAGGGGGACTAAGAAAAGAGGAGCAAGAACAGGGTGAAGCAGAGTCTGACTGCTTTCGCCTTCTGGCAGTAGGAGCCAGACTAAACATCTACTGGCAGGTGTGGGAGAAGAGGGGTGCAGATCCTTGGTCAGTCCAACTTCTAAGTAAGGGCTACAGGATCCCTTTTATAAATCAACCCACTCTAAGGTTAATTCCTGTGGATCTCTCTCCCAAGTACAGAGAGGAATCAAAGAGGCAAGCATTACAGCTACAAGTGTCTCTCATGTTGGAGAAGGGAGTTGTAGAGAAATTACAGGACTGGAAGTCACCAGGCTTTTACAACCACCTTTTCCTAGTTCCCAAGAACTCAGGGGGATGGCGTCCAGTTGTGGACGTAAGTGCTCTCAACAACTTCATCCAGACAACAAAGTTCTCAATGGAGACGATGAAGTCGGTGCTTGCAGAGGTAAGGAAGGGCGACTGGATGGTATCACTGGACCTTCAGGATGCTTATTTCCATATCCCGATTCATCCAAAGTTCAAGCACTTTCTGAGATTCGTTTTCCGAGAAGTCTTTCAATTTCGAGCCCTGTGTTTCGGCCTCAACACTGCCCCACAGGTCTTTATGAGACTTATGCTCAATGTAGCAAGGATGCTCCACTCAAGAGGCATCAGAGCCTCCCTGTACCTGGACAATTGGCTTTTAAGAGCCCGCTCTCAAGATCGCTGCCTGAAGGATCTTCAGACAACTTTGAAGTTGACGGAAGAATTGGGTCTTCTAGTCAACAAAGACAAATCTTCACTGATACCTTCTCAAGAGATTATATATTTAGGAGTGATGATTTGGAGTCAGAGATTTTGGGCTTTTCTGTCCCCTTTAAAGACGGAGCAAGCACTTCAGAAGATACGTGTGTTTCTAGGAGAGCAGAGGTGTTCTGCAAGGAGGTGGATGAGTCTGTTGGGAACTCTCTCCTCTTTGGAACAGTTCATCTCTCTGGGAAGGCTGAACCTTCGACCACTCCAATTTCACCTCAACTCTTGCTGGAACAAGGCGAAGGATTTGGAGAAGGTGTGTGTTCCTATCACGAAGTCAATGAGACACTGCCTGCAGTGGTGGAACGACCCGATCAAATTTCAAGAAGGTTGCTCATTAGAACTGAAGAGCCCAGACCTAGTGTTGTGTTCCGACGCCTCTTGCTCGGGGTGGGGGGGCAACACTGGGCAATGTGGACGCATCAGGGGTGTGGACGGAGATTCAGAAGTCTTTCCACATAAATCAAAAGGAGCTGCTTGCAGTTCTTTTAGCCCTGAAGAGCTTGGAAGGGTCAGTACAAAACAAAGTGATTCAAGTGAATGCAGACAACACCATGGCATTGGCCTACATTGCCAAACAAGGAGGAACACACTCTATTTCCCTTTGCAAGACGGCGAGAGAGCTGCTCATTTGGGCAAAGGAAAGACAGGTGACCTTACTTACAAGGCTCATCTAGGGGAAAGGAATGTTTTGGCAGACGGTCTCAGCAGGAAAGGACAAGTCCTATCCACGGAGTGGACTCTACACCTAGAGGTGTGCAAGAGTCTGTGGAAAATTTGGGGTCGCCCTTGTATAGATCTTTTTGCGACTGCAAAGACCAAGAGACTAGAGACATAATGCTCCCCAGTGCCAGATCTCAAGGCAGTACACAGACGCATTCCTGCTATATTGGGCAAATCTAGATGTGTACGCTTTTCCTCCATTCAAGATCCTGTACAAAGTTCTTTAAAAGTTTGTGACCAGCAAAGGGACCAGAATGACCTTAATAGCCCCCCTCTGGCCCTCTAGAGAATAGTTCACAGAGGTACTCCCTTTACGAGTAGATTTACTCAGACAGCCCCACTTGGTAAGACACCATCAAAATCTCCAAAGTCTTCGACTAACTGTCTTCAGACTGTCAAATGACTCACAAGAGCTAGAGGCTTTTCGAAGGAGGCAGCTAGGGTGATTGCAAGGGCTAGGAGGTCTTCAACCATCAGAGTCTATCAATCCAAGTGGGAAGTTTTCAGGGAATGGTGCAGGGTCAACTCTGTTTCCTCTTCCAGTACCTCTGTAGCACAGATTGCTGATTTTCTTTTATTCCTGAAAAAGAAACGAAGTTTTTCTACATCAACTATCAAGGGATACAGGAGTATGTTGACAACTGTGTTCAAGCACAGGAACCTGGATCTTTCAAATGATAAGGATCTACAAGAACTAATTAAATCCTTTGAGACAACAAAAAACACCAGGATTTACCAGCTTGGAATCTGGAAGTTTTGTTAAAATTTCTGATGAGTGACAGGTTTGAACCCTGCACTCTACATCTATGAAGGACCTCACGATGAAAACCCTTTTCTTGGTTAGTCTGGCAACAGCCAAGAGGGTTAGTGAAGTCCATGCTTTTAGTAGAAATGTGGGTTTTAAGGACGGTAAAGCGATCTGCTCCTTACAATTGGGTTTTCTCGCTAAGAACGAGCGCCCTTCCCAACCTTGGCCTAAGGCCTTTCAGATTTCGCACCTGGCGGACGTGGTTGGAAACGAGCTAGAGAGAGTTTTATGTCCAGTAAGGGCCCTCAAGTTTTACTTAGACAGAACAAAGACTTTAAGAGGCAAGTCGGAAGCACTGTGGTGCTCAGTGAAGAAACCTTCCTTGCCAATGTCCAAGAATGCTCTATCTTACTTTATTAGACTTCTAATTAAAGAGGCTCATTCTCACTTCAGTGAGACAGACCTTAGTCTTTTGAAAATAAAGACTCACGAAGTAAGAGCAGTGGCAACTTCAGTGGCATTCAAGCAAAATCGTTCGTTGCAAAGCATTATGGACACAACCTTCTGGAGAAGCAAATCTGTGTTCACCTCACACTATTTGAAAAATGTCCAGACTCTATATGATGACCGATATACTCTGGGACCGTTTGTAGCAGCGGATACAGTAGTGGGAGAAGGATCCGCCACTACTTTCCCATAATCCTAATACCTTTTCTTTCTCTTGGAACTTTTATTTGGTGATTTTATGGTTGTCTTGTGGAGATTGCGACAGTCTTCCACAATCATTGATTTGTCAGGTGGTCTATTTTGTTCCTTGAGAGCTCCTGGAAATGGGTATTATAGGAGGCTCTGTCACAAAGAGGTGTGATCACCAGTTGGCAGCTCCTAGGGATCTTCAGGCCCCTGAGAGGATCTCTGGATCTCATAAGGATAACAGACATAATGGAAGAGTATCATTGAAGTTAGCTTCCTTATCAGGTACAAAACCCTTAAGTTTGTTTTGTATTTTAGAAACTCTTAAGTAGAATTCCAACTATATTGGCTGTCTCTAACCCTCCACCAAAGGTGTTAATCAGCTGTATATATAACCACCAGGTAAGTCTTGTGTTTAAAAATGTTATTTTCATTATAAAATAAATTTTTGAACATACTTACCTGGTAGTTATATATAATTAAAATCCCCCCCCCCTCCTCCCCTTTAGAGACTAGAGGCATGGAAGATATGAATACCGAGGGAATGGTTTCCGGGTACTTCGCCAGGGGCGCATGGGTAGCACACCTGGCTATCCAATAGGCGATTGGCGCGAGTTTTGAATTTTTCTGCCGTGACGTTAGGGACGTAAGCTATATATATAACCACCAGATAAGTATGTTCAAAAATTTATTTTATAATGAAAATAACATTTCTCCAAGTACCCCAACTCTTGGTGGGTAGCTCGTTCTTGGCAAGAAAGGCAGGATCAGGATTAAGGTTCAGTTCTCCTGAGTCTAGGAACTGAATATGGCCTTCGTTTCTGGATAAGGCCACTATTTCATTAACTCTAGCCCATGAGGCTATTGCAAAACAGAAAAATGACTTTCTGTGTTAAATCCTTTAGAGTTCAATTCTCATTGTCTAGGTTTGAAGCATAGTGCAAGACTTTGTCAAAGACCACGTGATGGACTTTGGTGGGGCTGCTGGCTTGAGTCTAGCGCATGCTTTTGGGATCTTATTAAAGATTTCACCAGAGAGGTCCACCTCAAAAACGTACAGAAGTGGTCTAGCCAGGGCCGACTTACCCGAGGTAATTGTAGTAGAGGCCAGGCCTTGTTCATGGAGGTGTATGGAGAATGCAAGACAGAAATCTATCGATATCTGTCGGTTTCCTTGCTTTCACAAAGGACACCCATTTCTTCCATGACAATTCGTATTGTCTCCTAGTCAAACTTGACTTGACTCCTCGATGAAGTCAACTTTATCCTTTGAGATTCCAAACTTTTTGTTCGCTGCTAGGGTGAGAAAATCATGAAATGTAGGTTGCTGGTTCTCGAGGATGAAGCGTAGACAGTCAACTTCTGGACCAGTTGAGATAGCACTGGATTTGGCAGAGGAAACAGCTTCAGTTTCAACTCTAAGACTAGAGGGAACCAATTTCTTTTGGGCCACTTGGGGGTACTACTGTTGCTGTCCCTCTGAAGGATCTTAGCTTGTCGAGGACTCTCAGCAGGAGATTGGTTGGTGGAAACAGGTAAGTGCGATTCCACCTGTTTCAGTCAAGGGACATGGCATCCATCGCTTCATCTTGAGGGTACATGTAAGGGGCTACGTAACGAGATAGTTTCTTATTGTTGCTCGTTGCGAAGAGGTCGATCTGCAGTTCTGGGACTTTTTCCGAGATGAAGGAGAGTGAGTCTGTGTCTAGGGACCATTCTGTCTCTATGGGCTTTCGCCTGGATAGACCGTCTGCCGTCACATTTCAGAACCCTTGTAGTTGAACTGCTGATAGGTGCCATCCCTTCCTCCTTGACAGGTAGAAGATGGCTAACATTACATGTGGGGTGATCTCAATCCTTGTCGATTTAGACACTTTACTATCACCTCGTTGGCCAGGACCAAGCTGATGTGGATTAATCTGCGAGGGGATAGTCTCTTCAACGTCAGGAAAACTGCCATAGCTTCCAAAATGTTAATATGAAATGTTTTGAACTGGTGCGACCAATTCCCTTGCACTTTTTTGTCGTGAGAATGGCCTTCCCATCCTTCCAAAGGAGGCATCTGTGTGTATCACCACTGATGGTTGTGGTGGTTGCAGGGGAATTGTCCGTGCTAGGCTCTTGGCTGTTGACGACGGCCTTAACTGTGTGCGCTGGAATAAAATAGTGTTTTGTATCTTAGAAAGCTTATTGGATTGTATCTTATGAAACATACTGTCATTTTTTTATATATATCCCTCTGTGCTCCCATAAAAATGCTTTGATCCGTTATTATCTTATTTACAGATATTGACAGCAGCCCCCTACACTCGGTAGGGAGTGTAAGGGAAGTTTATTCTGCAGAGTACTGTATGAACAGTATATAGAAAAGAGTGAGTACATCCATCCCTGGAATCCAATGTATCGCAAAACATTATGAATGTGGATTATTGCCTGTTATCAGAGTGTAGTAGTCCGTGATGCTGCTCTGTATTCATATTATCTTGCCTTTTAACTAGAAGTAAACGGATTTTGAAGCGAAGCGTAAAATCTATTTTTGGGTGAGATGGCCGTGTCGTCCTGATGGAAGGTTCCTATTGGTAGCTTTCTAAGGGATATTTGGCTACAGTGATATTCCCAGAGAATTGACCTTTAGGTCTCCAGAATTCTAACTCCTGGCGCAAATATCCTTAAAATTTCTCTTAAGGATATCGCATAATATCAGGGGACATATATCTTGATACGACACATGGCAATCTTCACCCCGAATAGCGTTTTCATTTCGAGGGGGAGGAGTGGCAAAACTGAAGGGGAGCCGTTATCAAGGTTACCCTTCCTCCCATACTATTACGAGGACCCAAGATGGTGCTCATTCCTTGTAGCATTGAGCATGGTGCTACAGATATAGTAGTTTCGGGAGGGATCTTGCCAAAGCCTATTCTATGGAAAAAGAGGACGGGTCCATCAGGACGACATGGCCATATCACCCAAAGATAGATTTTTCGCTTCACTTCAAAATCCATTTTTTGGGCTTAAGCCATGTTGTCCTGATGGAAGTTCACCAGAGAATTACTAGAAAGTACTGTATCTGTGGATTTGTTTAAGTTCCTTAACCTTGGGACAATTTTTATATGGTCATACAAACCATTGAGAAATATGACGATACCGTTATAAGTCATTACCACTAATCATGGAGCAATGTTAGGGCTTCCTACCCTCTGCAGGGAAGTGTCGTGCTAGACCGTAAAAAAAAAGAGTCTCAAGGTTTGTATATTTTAGGAACAAATATAAGTATCAATTAGAACTATTTGTTTCATTTATTCCAGTAATATAAGGATTACTTAGGAAATTAAGTGAAGAACTCTGGCAATCTTTATTGTGCTATTTGCAGGGCGAAATAAGACGCAATTACACTTTTAGTCCTTTATTTAGGCTAGATGAGTAAATTGGATAACAAGTGTAAATATCGAATAGAATTATACATGCAACAGTTACAGATAAATTTTTCTACCTGAAAGGCAAGAAAAGGTTAATGCCACTATAAAAATTGAGAACTTTGGAAAATTTATTAATATAATTTCAGTAAATGTTGGATACTATCAACACTGTGTACGATGTACACGCAGCACAAGTGTTATCTGTATAATTCTTCACGTGAAAATTTGAACAGTCCTAGTGTCACTCATATAAAAGATATTGCACTGGAGGTGTCAACACCTTTTCACCCAATTTGATAGTCCCCAGCAATTCACTGTTCATCGCAGCACTAGACGACGGGTTTTACTACACTACCTGCTGCCACCACGTAATGCTTCAGTTCGTGCACTTGCTTCGCATAATGTTTGTAGAACACTCTGGATGACTTCCATCCAGTATATAAGCGAAGACGCTTGAAGTCCATATACTGAAAGAAGTTCAGTGAGGAAGCAATTTTTCTTGGATCATGACCTGCGGGTGTACTGTCAGGATCTGCTCTGCGAATGAAGTAGGTGAGCTTCGCCCTCAGTTGTTTCAGGGATAAGTTCGATCCCGAGGTTTCTCCTTTGAAGAGCTGTCCTCCCTTGAAGTCTGAAGTTCTTCGAAGATAGACCTTTAGACATTCTACTGGACACAGAGAGACATCTTCCTTCAGAGAGCAGATTCTCCAGGGACCCTATCTCCCTCTTCTGTGAACTGAATATGGCCCTCATCTCTTGATAGGGCTACTATTTCACTAACTCTAGCCCCTGAGGCTATAGCGAACAGGAAAATAACTTTTTGGGTAAGATCCTTAAGAGAACAATTTTCATTGTTCAAGGTTGAGGCATAGTGTAGGACCTTGTCCAAGGACAATGAAATGGGCTTCGGAGGAGCTGCAGGTCTAAGTCTAGCGCATGCTTTCGGAATCTTGTTAAAGATTTTGTTCGTCAGGTCCACTTGGAAAGCGTATAGAAGAGATCTAGTCAGTGCTGACTTACACGTAGTTATCCTGTTGGCAGTAGGCCTTGTTCATGAAGGTGGGTGAAGAAAGACAGGCAGAAGTCTACAGAGACTTCCTTCAGGATTTTTGCTTTGACAAAAGCAACCCACTTTTTCTAAGATGATTCGTATTGTCTTCTAGTTGACTTTGACTTGTATTCTTCTAGGAAGTCTATACTGCCTTTTGAGATCCCAAATCTTTTCTTAACCACTAAGGTGAGAAAATCATGAGATGAAGGTTTTGGGTTCTCTTTGATGGAGTGAAGACAGTCGACTTCTGAACCAGTCGGATAGAGCAGGGTTTGGTAGAGGGACCAGCTCAGCTTCAGTTCCATTACCAGAGGGAACCAGTTGCTCTTGGGCGACTTGGGGGCTACTAGAGCTACTGTTCCCTTGAAGGATCTCAGCTTGTTGAGGACCTTCAGTTGGAGATTGGTTGGAGGGAACAGGTAAATCCTGGTCCATTCGTTCCAATCAAGGGACATGGCGTCCGTCGCCTCCACCAGAGGGTCCTCGTATGGGGCTACATACCGAGGTAGTTTCTTGTTGTCGCTAGTTGTGAAGAGGTCGATCTGCAGTTCCTGGACTTGTTCCAAGATGAAGGAGAATGAGTATGCGTCTAGGGACCATTCTGACTCTATCGGCTTTAGCCTGGATAGAGCGTCCGCCGTCACATTGCGAAACCCTTGTAGGTGAACTGCTGATAAGTGCCATCGCTTCTTTTTCGATAAGCGAAAGATGGCTTACATTACATGGTTGATATGGGGCGATCTCGAGTCTTGTCGATTCAGACATCTCGCTATCACTTCGCTGTCCAAGATCAGCCTGATGTGGGCTGATCTGCGAGGGGAGATTTTTTCAATGACAAGAGGGCTGCCATGGCCTTCAGAATATTGAACAGGGATGACCAAGTCCCTTGGGCTTTCCTTTAGTGGGAGTGACCTCCCCATCCTTCCGTCGAGGCATCCGTGTGGATAGTTACTGATGGTGGAGGTGGTTGCAAGGGCACGGTCCTCATTAGGCTCTTGACCTTCGACCACGGCTTGAGAAGTGATCGCAGTAAGGTCGGTATCGGTCTTTGTAGATCTTTTCAAGCGTTTGATGCGTGTCTTCTCCAGACTCCTGATGCATCTTTCAGCTGTGCTCTTAGCACTGGATCTGTTACTGCTGCAAACTGGAGAGAGCCCAGTACTCTTTCCTGTTGGCATCTTGAGATCCTGTTGGATTTCAGTAGTCTTTTGACAGACCCCGCAATCTCTCTCTTCTTCCCTGGGGGAATGGAGAGGCGGTGTGACTTCAAGTTCCAATGGATTTCTAGCCATTGAAACTCCTGAGCGGGAGAGAGTCGAGACTTCTTGAAACTGATCTTGAATCCCAGATGTTCCAGGAACTGGATCACCTTCTTGGATGCTTGCAGACAAGCCGTCCTGGATGCTGCCCACACCAGACAGTCATCCAGGTACACTGCTACCTGAACGCCTTCTAGGCGTAGTTGTTGAACAACTGCGTCTGCAAGTTTCGTGAAGATCCTTGGGGCTATGTTTAGTCCAAAGGGCATGGCTCTGAAGACATACTTTTTCTTCTGTAGCTTGAATCCTAGGTAGGAGGAGAGGGGGCGGCTGATTGGGAGATGCCAGTAAGCATCTGCCAGGTCTTTTGAGACTGTGTACGCCCCTTTTGGTAACACGGTCCTTATGTGCTGAAGGGTTAACATCCTGACCTTGCTGTTCTCGATGAACTTGTTGAGTGGCAACTCTGAAGCATCTCATTGCTTCGATTGTCCGGAGGGTTTACCTCCCTGGCCACGTCCTCTCCTACCTCGTGAGGAGTGTCTTGAGGAGCCTCGTTGGGAGCCTCTACCTTTGGGACGAAAGGTAGTGGTTTGCCTCTCAAACCCAGGGTTAAATACTGGTGACTGGGCAACCAGCTGCTGAGGCACCACTTGGAATGTGGTCTGTGGTTGAGCAACCACTTGGGGCACCACGGTCATGGTGACTGTAGGATGTTGCTTGGCAGGTCGAGAGAGTAGTCTAGGCCTCTTGGTCTTCCTTTTAGGTTGGGGACCTGCATCTGGGGAAGATTTCCATTTTGATGAAATGCCCCACTTCTGGAGAAGGTTCCTATTCTCCGTGGCAGCTTTATCAACTACCTCCTTGACCACTTCATTTGGGAAGAGGTCTTTACCCCAGATGTTGGAAGATATCAGCTTCCTGGGTTTGTGTTTGTCCTTTACTAAGGTGGCCATGTGCATTTTGACCAGGACCATGAGCATGTCTGGGGTGCTTTTTAGGCATGCATACATCTCTATGCAGTTCTGTAGGGATAGGGATGCCGCAAGTCTCTCCTTCATCTCTTGCTCCCTGCGCAAGAGAAAGTCTGACAGTTTTGGGAGATTTTCTCTGAACTGTCGTCCTGCAATATTTGCATCCAACTTCCCTACTGAGAAGGTTAGGTAGACTTCTTTCCATTCCTTATCTTCCATGGGCAGGGCTAACGACAGAAACTACACTTCTCTAGTGCAGGGCATGGTTTGCCTGCCTCCACTGCCTTGGCAACAGCTTTAAAACCCTTCGACGTAAAGGGAAGGCTATTGAAGCAGGAGCAAGAAAGGTAGGGTGCTTCTTGCTCAAGACGGACACTTCGTGTTTGTGTAACCCACCTTCTTCAGGCTGCTCGACAAGAAAGCCTGTGCCGTGTCGTGGTCGAAAACCATGACCTTCTTCGGTTCCATCTCCTCTTTTGACGCTGGCTCCTGCTTCAGTCGAATGAAGCAGTCAGGGTAAGCATTAAAGCTTGGCCAGAACTGGATGTCGTCTAAAGGGACGGCTCTCATCTTCTCAGAGATGTAGAGTTTGCCGTTGGTAATCGGCATAAACTCCGCGTACCTCCAGGGACTGGTCTCGGAGCAGAGTGGGAGGTCTTGGACTCTGGGTCGCTTGAATGATCCTCGGGAGGTGGTGAGTCGAGCATCACGGAGCTCTCTCTCGAGCCTCGCTTCCCTTGCTTCGCCTTGCTTGTGAATACTCTCCATTAAGGCTGTAAGATGAGCCAGAACTGCCTGGCTCATGTTGTCCAATGGAGGGGTAGAAGCGGAAGATGTCGAGGGTATCGGCTCCGGTGCCGGCACAGATGGAAGGGACTCCGACTTGAGTTCATCTTCTTCTTCAGGAGGTAGAGTAGACTCCTCCTCGGGATCATCCTTCAATAGATCCTTTTCAGTGTCCATGGACACTTCAGATATCCTTTTCCTCCTGGTGGATGTCCATGTTTTGCAACGCCTCACTGACATCCGTCTCGATGGCAATCTGGACACAGGGAGGTCCGGGTTGTGTTTGGGGCACGACAGCTTCACTACCTGCCTTCAGGAACAGCAAGCTACGCATCCTGTTGTTAGGTAAGTACGATCCCGGAGAGTTCTTCTGGAACCCTCGTATCCATTTGCGCAGCTCTTCTTGTGCTGCATCCCTCGACTCCGTTGACTTGGGGTCGTCGAAACCTTCAGCCACCAAGGCCAGGCAGATGTTGCAGTCTTAAGGGTCCCAGTACCGCAGGGTTTCAGTAGTAATGGTACAGGGGGCATGAGATCTGCACGCTTTATGACCACAGAAGTTCCTACTACTGTGGTTACAGAAGATCACCTCGCACTTCATTTGGGGTTCCTCCTGTAAAGATAGGAAAATTAAATGAGTATACGGTTGTTTATCACACAGGTTATATAAAATATTAATATTTTAACCATTATAGCTTAGGATAGTAAGCTAGAAAGAAAATAGGAAAGACACATACTTATGTCTCCTGTCCAGCCAATTGCTGTGACCTCCCCCAATATTAAAGGTTTTAGAGTTTCCTTATCAAGGCAAACTCAAAAGAGAAGGATTCTAACCTTTAGGGATAGAATAAGTGTATACTAACACAGACCCTTCTTAAATTATTTAATATTGATGGATAAGTTATCAACTGATTACTTATCAGTGTATTGAAAGAATTCTTTCTTTCAATTTAGAATTGGTTTCAACAATCGACTGTGCAAGGATACACAAGGTATCTTGGAAAATAACTACTGTATGATATATACTATAGTTTTCTGTCAGCAGTATATACTATACTGCAAATATACTGGCTACTATATAATCATATAATGTAGTTCAGCTGGCATGTTGCCGGCTAGGCTAGCACCTGGCACCACGGTCCGGCCAGCATGTTGCCGGCTGGGTAGTACCTGGCAGCAACGGTCCAGCCGGCATGCCGCCGTCTGAGTTAGTACCTGACGGCACCGGTCCATGGGTTAGCCGACAGAGAGAGAGAGAAAGCATGGAGTGACGGGCTACCTTATTAATATGTATGTTAACAATAAATAAGGGTGTAGGTATATAGCCTTACTACCTTCCTCCAGAATGAGGGTTAAATGGAAGGGGAGAATGCATCATTCAGGCTTCCATCCAGCCACAAGATCCGTTGCCGGTCACTGCCGGTTTCAGGGATGTGGATGGCAGTCCAAGAGAGGACTGAAGAACACTCAGCAGCAGAGGGGTCTCCCACCTGCTGGCGTCATAGCCGGCACAACCTTTCCCGGAGCCTTGCGTCCATAGGGGAAAGACAGAGTGACTATTAAGCCGCCTATGTAGGAGCCCGGCCGGCACTGCGATCTAACCGGCAAGCGGGGAGATTGTAGGACCACGGCCACAGGATTGCGATAGCTAGGCCATCGCTAAAGGACAGAGAGGGGCAGGGAAAGGGTCCTGTATCAACTGTTAGGAGAAGGCGGCAGGATTGCCGCCACTTCCACACAAGGGTGAAACTTTGTTTCAGTATCGGCACCATCGTACGCGGCAGAAGAATATCTATTCCTCAGCCTAGGGTCTGCCGAAACAGGACTAGTCTTCTAGACCGCAGGGGAGAAGTTGGCAGCATTATACTACCACTTCAAGTGCGGCCTAGGGAGGCTTAGCCTCCTATGCCGACAGCTCTAAGCCGGCAGGGGAGTGACTACCCGCCCTGCTGCCCGGCCGCCGGCATAAAGACTGAATACTCTGAGGTTCTGTCGAAAACCCAGCTGGGATACTCGCCAGCAAGGGTGGGAGACATGAAACACTAGCCTAGTCAAGCCAGAGTGACTACTCTATGGCAAGACCAAGATAGGGTTGTCGCCTATGGCGGCACTCAGAGGGAAGGAGGGATTACTCTTAAATCTCCACAGGAGACGAGTATCGAGTTATATAAATAATTCTAGGAGATATACTATCTCCTGTTAAATTGATAAAACGATACACAAGGGTAAACGGGGATAGTGTATTAAAGTATACTAAAGCGCCTAGGCTAGGTAGCCTAGCGCGGGCGTGATCTCGGTTACCTAAATCGCTTAAACTCTAACGTATACGATCGACATAAGAAAGAAGAAATTTGTATGCATAAACATATATTCACTAGTATAATCTTGCCAAAATAGCTTTCATAATTTATTAATGCTATTAAAACCGGGAATGTTGTTCTGCTGACTAAATAACACATTCATGACGAACGACAGCGCCCACATGGCGCCTCCGGTGGCTGGCCAAGCTCCATAAACACATTGAATTAAACTAATTTCACTGTGAAGCAAGAGCTAAAAATTATACACTGTAAAGATTAAATACTCAACTTTCCAGAGGCAGAAGAAGCTGGAGAATGCATATCAAATCCTCTCAAGAACGATCAAGAACTTTAGATAACAGGGAAAACCACCGTGCAAAATCGCTACCAAAGAAGGAATGAGCGCCATCTTGGATCCTTGTAATAGTACGGGAGGAAGGGTAACCTTGATAACGGCTCCCCTTCAGTTTTGGCACTCTTCCCCCTCGAAACGAAAACGCTATTCGGTGTGAAGATTGTCATGTGTCGTATCAAGATATACGTCCCCTGATATGCGATATCCTTAAGAGAAATTTTAAGGATATTCACGCCAGGACTTAGAATTCTGGAGTCCTAAAGGTCAACTCTCTGGGAATATCACTGTAGCCAAATATCCCTTAGAAAGCTACCAATAGGAACCTTCCATCAGGACGACATGGCTTGAGCCCAAAAAGCTACTGTATTGTTATATGAGTGAGATGAAGGAAAAAAATTAGCTTATGATATGTTAGTGTCCTGCAATCAAGGAAAAACTGTAATGAGGTGTTGTATTAAGTAAAGTGCAATACTTTTCATGCTGTCCCTTCAATGTGATGTCAATACTTCTGAAAGCTTACAGAAACTTCGGTGTAAGAATGAATTGTATGATGTTGGGATTGTAAGTAATGATGGAAGACTGACACTGGCCCACAGCTGTGTTTTGGCATGCCATTCTTCAGTTTTAGCTGCCGTACTTCAAAGCAGATTGACGGCAGAGCATGACTGGTCAATATTAAGGCCATTGGTTATTAACATTGGGGAAGTTTCGGTAAAAAATTCGGGCATTGAGGGTTCTGCAGTCATGGTCTTGTTAGGATTTTAAAGTTCTGTTTTGTACCTGTGTAGTGGTATATCTTGCATGTAGCTTAGTATTTTTCTCTTGTTTGTACAATATGCAAAAGGGATGCTAATTTTGCCTTTAATTGATTATTTTAATTGATAAAACGATGCTAATGTATTCCTAACATTTTTTTTCCCCTTTACAAATAAATATTTTTTTGCTTGTTTTTATGAATACAGCATTTCATTTCAGTTCCTTACACTCTGATATCCCTTTCTCAGCCACTGTTTTTTTTTTAATATGTCAAATAAGTTATCTATCATAATTTTTTTTTCCTCTCACACTGTGTCTTGCTGTCAGATTGAAGAAAAATTCTTTCCCTTTCACCTAATGTTCGGACATTTCTTTACCCAAGTTTGAAACCATCTTACCTAAAGAATATATAGCTGTATAAATTCTGCTAATTTCCCAGAAATGAATCAACGGTCATCTTACATGTTAATCCAGCAAGCCCAAGGAAAGGGAAGTTAGGAAGGAAGAAAGATTCTAGCTGGGTCCCCTTGCCCAGTATAAATCAAGGAGTGGTGCCCAGTGCTCCGTTCTGTTGAACTGTTACCTAGATTTTTGGGTATTCCACCGTTGTATATTTGTTGTGTAGTGAACGTCGGGTTGTGGTCGGCATTTGGACACTAGGCAGTTCGGGTGCTACTTCTAGCCACAGTCTGCAAACCACTACAGCGTAACAGGAACAGAGTCGGGGTCAAACTTGGTTGATCTCTTCGAGCGTTTGATGGTATTTCCTCAAGACTCCTGACGCATCTTTTAGACGTGCCTTCAGCACAGGGTCTGTCACTGCTGCAAACTGGAGAGAGCCCAGTACTCTTTCCTGTTGGCATCCAGAAATCCTCTTGTGACAGATTAGTCTCCTGACACATCCCGCTATTTCTCTCCTCTTTCTGGATGGAACGGAGAGGTGGTGTGACTTTTAAGTTCCATTGGATTTCTAGCCACTGGAACTGTTGAGCTGGAGAGAGACGAGACTTCTTGCAGTTGATCTTGAAGCCCAGGTGCTCCAAAAACTGTATCACTCTGTTGGCTGCTTGCAGACAAGTAGTCTTGGATGCTGCCCATACCAACCAATCGTCTAGACAGGCTACCACTTGAACTCCTTTGGTACGTAGCTGTTGGACGATTGTGTCTGCTACCTTCGTGAATATCCTTGGGGCTGTGTTCAGTCCAAAGGGCATTGCTCTGAAGACAAACTTCTTCTTCTGTAGTTTGAATCTTAGGTAGGAGGAGAAAGAGACTCATTGGGAGATGCCAGTAAGCATCTGCTAGCTCTATTGAGACCGTGTACGCCCCTTTTGGCAGAAGGGTCCTTATGTGTTGCAAAGTAAGCATCCGAAACTTGTTGTTCTCGATGAACTTGTTTAGTGGAGATAAGTCTAGAATGACTCTTGGGAACACGAAAAAGCCTTCCTTGGAGCTTGATGAACCTTGCTTTCTTTATTACCTTCTTGTTCAAGAGTTCTGAGGTATATTCTTCCAACAAGGGTGTGGAGTGTTGGAAGAATTCTGGAAAACAGGGTGGAGTTCTGCTCCATTTCCACCCGAGTCCATTCGTGATTAGGCTGTGGGCCCAGGAATCGAAGGTCCAGCGATCCCAAAAGTGATGTAATGTGCCCCCTACCTGGAACCCCTCATTGCTTGGGGGGTCCTGCGGATTTGTTTCCGCGACCACGTCCTTCTCGGCCCCGAGAGAAGTTACCTACTGGAGAACTTCTCTTAGGGCCTTTTCGTTTCTGACTGGGGCGAAAGGAAGTTGACTGCTTCTCAAAGGTAAGGTTAAAAACTGGTGACTGGGCTACCAGTTGTTGAGGGACCATCTGGAAGGTGGTCTGAGGCATCGTGGTCATAGTCATGGCGGGGAGTTGTGCAGGTCTACGTGGTCTCCTTGCCTTTTTGTTCTTGGGCTGGGGACCTCCTGTCGAGGAAGATTTCCTTTTTGAAGTCATGCCCCACTTTTGAAGAAGGTTCCTGTTCTCCGTGGTTGCTCTGGCAATGACCTCTTGGACCAGTTCCTGTGGGAAAAGGTCTTTACCCAAGATGCTCGAGGTAATCAGCTTCCTTGGTTCGTGCCTGATGGTCGCTGAGGCCAAGATGAACTCTCTACAGGCTCTCCTCGCTCTGAGGAAAGCGTATCGGTCTTTCACAAGGGTACCCATGTGAGATTTAGCCAGGAAGATGAACATTTCTGGGGCATTATGTTGACCTACACTCATTTCCAGACAGTTCTGATGAGAGAGGGAAGCCGCAAGTCTCTCCTTCGACTCCTGTTCCTTCCTCAGAAGATGGTCTGGCAACTACGGAAGGTTCTCATTGAACTGTTGTCCTGCTATCTCTGGATCCAACTTAGAGATGAAGAAGGTTAGGTGGACATCCTTCCACTTCTCCTCGTAGGTAGGCAGTGCTAGAGAGAATGTCTTGCATTCCTCTAGGGTTGGGCAGGGTTTTCCCTCATCGACTGCCTTGATGTAAAGGGGAAAGAGATGGAGGAAGGGGCAAGAAAGGTGGGGTGCATCTTGCTCAGTGCTGAGACTTTGGAGTTGGTATACCGGACTCTCTTCAAGGCCTTCATGTTAAAAAACAATGACCTCTTTGGGGACCTTTTCCTCTCGGATTGCATTTTCATCCCGCAGTCTCACATAGCACTCTGGATAGGCCAAAACGTTAGGCCAGAACTCAAGGTCTTCAATCTGCCTGGCCCCCAGCTTCTCAGAGACAAACAGTTTCCCATTCATCATAGGCATATGCTCTGCATACCTCCAGGGATTTGTTTCGGAGCAGTGAGGGAGATCCGACACTCTAAGAGGCTTCTTAGAAGTGCCCTTGGTGGATCCGAAGTAGTCCATCTTCTCCTGCAACAGTTTTTTGCTGCTGCTTAAGCGATTCCTGCAATATCTCTTGTTCCCATTGGAACAATTCCATCATCCGTTGAAGAGATGTTAGAATCTCTTCATTTGCGTTGACCTGGGCAACTGGTTGTGGAGTTGGGTCTTAGGATGTTAACGGCAGAGGTTGGTATGCCGTCACGGCAAACTGAGGGTCTTCTGTTGCCGTTGACACGGATCCTTCTTCCTCCACTCGGGGAGGGTCCACGTTTTCTTCAGGGCCACCTTGCAGTAGGTCCTGTTTGGTGTTGGTGGACACTTCTGACATCCTCTCTTGGTGGATGTCCATGCCTTCTAGTCCCTTATTAATGTCCGAGTCGATCTTTAGTTGTACGAAGGGGGACGGAGCTGTTCCTGGGGCACCACCGCACTTGGCAGAGCCTTGGGGAACAGTAGGCACCTCAGGGAGTCATTGGGTAAGTATGATCCTGGAGAGTTCTTTTGGAACCCTTTTACCCATTTGCGAAGGGTGTCCCTCACTATATCCCTAGTCTCTATGGGAACTAGGGGGGCTTCGCCGAAGTCGTTGGCCAGCAGGGTTGAGCAGGTGGGACATCCCTTCGGGTCCCAATACCTTAGGACTCCTGACCTGATGCAGCAGGGGGCATGAGTCCTGCACTTCGTGTGACCACAAAAGTTTTTCCCTTTGTGGTTGCAGAACAATGCTGCGTATTTCTCCATAGGGTCCCCCTGTAAAGGAAAAAAACAAATGAGTATTCTATGTTTTTATACCAGTGATATAAAAGCATACAGTTTTTAATAACAATAGTAATCACTATTGCTTATGGTAGCTTAGGATAGTAAGCTTGAAAGGAAATAGAAAAGACACATATCTGTATTTCCTATCCCAGGTCATTGCTGAGACCTCTGTCAGTATTGATATTCAGTTTCCCTGATAGGGAGGATACAAGGTAAAGAAACTCTAGAAACTAGAGTTAGAGATAGTAAATGGCTTATACTAACATTATCCACCTGTAGTATATATTAATACCAATTGGGTATTTTAAGTCCCTGATGATCGAGGAAAACCATGTGGGTGTTAAGGGAATATTCAACCTCAACAGAATATCGTGGTCCCAACAATTGTCTGCGATAGGAAACACAGAGTATGTTAGAAAACATGTGTACTACTGTATAGTTGTATACAGTTGTTTGCCGGCAGACACTGCTGGTGTTAGGTTAGTACTTGACGGTGCTAACTGATAGAGAGAGAGAAAAATTAAGGAAGGAGAGTTTCCTACTATTATGAATGAACATAACAACTGGAAGTGTAGGAGGACTGCCAGACCGCCTACTGTCTCCTTGCCGGAATGAAAGTTCCAATGGAAGGGGAAAGAATCTATCAGATTCTGGCTCCCACCCATCCACAAAAGGCCTGTCGCCGGCAATGAAGTCGGTGGCAATGAATGTGGATGGCAGCTCAAGGGAGAGCTGAGGACTTTCAAAAGTATGCTAGGTTTCCCACCGGAAGTCGTCAGGAGCCGTCTCAATCTTCCCCAATATTATTCACTTCCTGTGAAGGAAGGGAGTTAGGGGGAAGATGGCAGAGACGGCTGAACTAAATGCTACTGGCAGGGTACCAGCCGGTAACGCAGTCACCCTAGCAAGCCGAGATGACTGTCATGATACCGGTGAAAGGATCTTAGCTTCCTGTGCTGACGACATCGTCGACGACAAGACAAGGGCACCCTGAGTAAGTCACTATCTAAATCAAAGCCGGAGGCAGTAAGAACTTTGTTCTACTTGACGGCGATGAAGAGAGACAGTGGCTACCGCCTGTAACGGCGGCGACACTCAGGGAGGGAGGAAGGGTTTAGCCTCTTCTCTCTGAGATAGAATGAATATCGTAACTTGTCTATAGATCCTAGAGAATGTAATATCTCATACAAATCGAGAACGAACGATAGGGTGATGCTAAACATGGGGAATTACTTTACTAACGTATATGTGAGCAAGAGTAGCCTTGCTCTGGTAGAAGCCCTGGACAAGGGAATCGGTACCACCAGGGTTTCCGCTGCATACGAAAAGTAAAGTCACATAATAGAAAGAGGAATAATTTTCATGTATGTAATATCACAGTTTGTATAATTTGACTAACTAGCAAATATTATAGCTTAAAACCGGGAAGTGTCGCCCTACTGACTAAATAAAATGCGAATGTACCGGGCGACAGCAGTCGTAAAATGACTGCCTCCGGTCTCGGCAACGCTCATCCAAACACACTTAAATTATTGGAATTTAACTGTGAAAAAGGAGACTAAAATTATACACAGGAAAGAATCAATACTCAACTTTCCAGATGACGAAGATGCTGGAGATTGCATGATCAAACTCCAAAAATTAGTAAAAAATCCCAGGCTAACGGGGAGCACAACACGCTTAGCAGGCTACTAGAAAAGGAATGGCGTCATGGTAGTAGTAGGGAAGGAGGTCCACGGGGTACCTAGAACGGCACCCCTTTCTTTTGCCACTCTTCCCCCTTACATTGAAGCGTTAAATCTATTCAGGGTGAAGATTACCATGTGTTGTATCTAGAATACGTCCCCTGATATTATGCGATATCCTTTATTGGATACTCGCGCCAGGAGTTAGAATCCTGGAGACCTTCGGTTTAATTCTCTGGGAGTATCACTGCAGCAAATAGCCCTTAGAAGGCTACCTAAAGGAACCCTTCCATCAGGACGACATGGCCCGAGCCTAAAAATTACTAAAATAGCTAAGAAAAGGGCAGAAAAATCCAAGCAACCATCAAAGATGGCGTCTGCAAAAAGGAATGGTTAAAGGAGAAACATGTTAGTTGTATAACACCTAGAGACAAGGTTAACTCTATTCGGGGAAGGATAACCATGGCTTGTTATTAACACGTACCTGATTTATACACGATATCTCAATGGATATTCGTTCCAGAGGGTAAAACTCCGTAATACCTCAAGGTAAAATTTCTCTGGTATATCACATGCTGAAATATCCTAAGTAGAAGCAGCCATTAAGGAACTTCTATCAGGACGACATGGCTCGACCCCCCAAATAATGGCTGTGTATAGCCAGTAGTCATCCATTTCTTATAGTAGGAAAATGAAATTGATATGAAGAATATAAAAATACAGTACATGGAGAGACAAAATTATAATGGAAAATGAAATTGACAAGAAAAGAAAAATAGAGGACATGGAGATGGACAAAATTATCATGGAAAATGAGATTCTTAAGAAAAGATTTAAAAAAATACAGGATATGGAGAAAGAGAAAATGAAATTAACAACAATAGAAAAAATACAGGACATGGAGAAGGACAAAATTATCATGGGAAATGAAATTGATAAGAATAGAAAAATATAAGAGACCCAAGGGGACAAAATTATTGTGGAAAATAGAATTGTCAAAATTAATAGAAAACTATGGAAGATGGAAAAGGAAAAAATTATCAAGGAAAATTAAATTTACATGAAAAATATAAAAATACAGTACATAAAGAGGGACAAAAAAAAAAACAAGGAAAACGAAATTGACATGAATATAGAAATACAGGACATTGAGAGGGGAAAGATTTTCTTGGAAAATTGAATTAACATGAAACATGTAAAAATACAGGACAGGGAGAAGTACTAAATTATCACGGGAAATGAATGTGATATGAAGAATAGAAAAATATAAGAGAGGGAAGGGGATAAAGTGATGGAAAATTAAATTGACAAAGAGAATAGAAAAATATGAGATGCGGACAAAATTATCGAGGAAAATTAAATTTACACGAAGAATACACAGATACGGGACATGGAGAGGGACAAAATTATCATGGAAAATGAAATTTATCAGAAGAATATGAAAATACATGACGCAGGGAGGGACAAAATTTTCATGGAAAACTAAATTGACTTAAAGAATACAAAAGTACTGGACATGGAGAGGGGTAATGATCATCATAGAAAATGAAATTGATATGAAGAATATTAAGATAAGAGATATCAAGAAGGACAAAATTATCATGGAAAATAAAATTGACATGAATAGAAAAATACAGGATATGGAGAGGGACGAAATTATCATGGAAAATGAAATTGACAAGAAGAATAGAAAAATTCAAGACATGTTAAGGGACAAAATTACCAAGGAAAACGATTGTTGCTGTGGTAGCGTACTATGCATTCTGCTTAGGGACAGTACCAGTGCTACTTCCGCTGTAACTGTTGAACTTGTTCACGTAGTTATTACTGAACTGGTTTCCATGGTTCGGAGAATACTTGACACTTGGTCGCAACGACGGTTAAAACTTTGTGCCCGAGGAGGGTTTACGACTGATAATATTATAATCTTTATCAAGTTTCTCCCCCCCCCCCCTCTCTCTCTCTCTCTCTCTCTCTCTCTCTCTCTCTCTCTCTCTCTCTCTCTCTATCTCTCTCTCTCTCTCTCTCTCTCTCTCTCTCTCTCTCAAGTATGTTCGAATCTGTTCAGGAATTCCTCGTAGATACTGCTCTAGTATTATCAGTTTTTCTAAATCGGCCTTCTCCTTTACGTTAGCAGCCTCTGTCTATTTCTTAAAACGTCGTCGTACCTTATAAGCATAATCCAGGACAGTCATTTTCTCGTCTTTTCTCAAACTTCGGAACCTTTCATTATAATATTCGGAGGTCATCTGATACATTTGCAGCACGCTCCTCTTCACTTCTTCATACTCCTTCCTGTGGTCCTGAGATAAGGATAAGTAAGCACTGCGGCCTTTCCCAAAGAGCACACTCTGCAATAACACAGACCGTTTATCTTCAGGCCATTTCATTGTCGCTGCTGTAACATTATGTAAGTAATCCTATAAGAAAGTAGTTCGTGCTTGTTTGTGCACGAATACATGCATGTACACAAATCAAGCCAGTCTGAATAAAGTTCTCAACTAGTAAGCGTCGTCATTCTTAGACTCCCGACAACAAAAAACATTACATGGTGGCAGCGGAAAAGGGAACCTAAAATGAACAGTGTTAAACAGTAAAAAAATGAACAGTGTTGAACAGTGAAAACAATACTGTGTCAGAGAATGACTAGAAGCTGTGAAACTTATGAGTAATTATGCTGTAGTCTCCGCCATCTTGGACGCCGGTGAAACAACGGTCACGTGTGAGCAAAGCGCTACTGTGGCCCATAAAGACGTTGTGCTGAAAAATAGAACTGAAAATCGTGACAATGGCAGAAGCTCGTGGGCAGTGCCATACATGGACTGGTTTGCTGCTAACATAGGAGAAGCTTTCAAGCTTTTCCACCAGCGCTGTGACCTCTACTTCACTGTCAAGGACATCAAAGCAAAAAATCAGGTGGACCATATACTTCTCCTCTCAGGGGAAGAGGGCCTAAAGAAATACAATTCCTGGACCTTTGACAGGGAAAAAGATAAGAAGAATGCAGAAAAAGGTTTGGGAAAAGTTTGAGGTATAACTGGAGAGGAAAACCAACTTTCGTATTGCCCGCTTTTATCTCCAGAAATTCAAGCAGAAAGAGGCAGAGACGATCGACGACTTCCTTGCCCGATGCAGGTTGCAGACACAAATGTGTAATTTTCGCAACGACAAAGAAACCTAGGATGACTCATCAAGCAGCTAATGACAGGATCTTGTCACCAAGACCTACAGAAGGACTTGTTGGCCAAGAACGAGAAACTGACGATGGAGGAAGCTCTGAACATGGGACGTACACATGAGGCATCACTCACCGACATGCGCCAGCTAGTGGAGGTGTCGGACCAGAAGAGCCAGTCAGTAAATGCCATGAAACGAGCCCGAAACTCGCAGTGTCGTAGCTGTGGGGGAACTCATGAATACAAGAAGTGCCTGGCCTGGGGTACTACGTGTTCAGAGAGTGGAGGAAAAAACCACTGAGCGAAGATGTGCTAAACAAACCACGACCGGTTCACGCCTCAAGAGCGGAAAATGTCGAACCGTAAGGGTACAAACGAATGAACACAACTGAAACAGTTTGGCGGCATCCATGCCATGTCACAAGATGACGCCTTCCCTATGTATGAGGAGTTTGAGAAACTATTGTCTGACGCTATCACAAACAGCGGTCAGAAGTCAGACACTCGTCGCGAGGCATTCGCAGAGCTGGACAGCGTCCTACCCAATTAGCCCGGAACTCACCTTTTGAAGATAAAGATTGACATGAGTGCAGAATGTAATACCCTCCCACTGCGAATATTCCAGAAGATGTTCCCTGATAGAGTCGACAACCGAGGACTACCGCGACCAGGTGTGACAAACCGAGTGTCATCATCACTCATGACATACAACGGTTCCAACATACAGCAATTTGAGACAGTACAAGTCCGATGTGCATATGAAAGGAACGGTTGGCAGGACACAAGCTTCTTCGTCGTGGAAACCACGGGGCCAGCAATACTCGGGTTGACAAGCCTGAGAAAGATGAAGCTCGTCACCTTGCACTGTGCGATCATCGCTGATCAACTCAACCAAGGACCTTGTGAACAGGTACCCGGATCAATTCGACAAGGTCGGTAACTACCCAGGCACATACCACATCGTGCTAAAACCCGACGCACCACCCGTCATACACGCTCACCGCAAGTGCCCCATCCATATCAAGGATGAAATCAAGAAGGAGCTCGACGAAATGACCGAACTGGGTATCATACGGAAGATCGAGGAGCCCACGGACTGGGTAAACAGCCTGGCCCACGCACACAAAAGTAATGGAAAATTATGGCTTTGCCTGGATCCCAAGGACCTCAACAAGGCCATCAAAAGATGTCACTACAAGATGCCAACAATGGAGGAGCTGACACACAAGTTCGATGGTTCTAAACACTTTTCAAAACTGGATGCAAAAAATGGATATTGTTCGGTGAAACTCAACCCTGAGTCACAGCTGCTCATGACCTTCAACTCTCCCTATGGTCGGTACTGCTTCCAACGCATGCCTTTCGGCCTGGTGATGTCCCAAGACGTCTTCCAGAAAAAAATGGATCAGATACTAGAGCTCTGCCCAGGTACTCTCGGGATCACCAATGATGTTGCCGTGTTTGGTAAGACTAAAGAAGAGCACGATAAGAACTTTCCTGACCTTATGTGTGTCGCTAGAGAAAAAGGACTTGTCTTCAATAGTGCTAAGTGTAAAATTTACCAAAACCAAATTCTCTTCTTTGGTGCTGCGTACAACAAGGAGGGAGTACACCCTGACCCGTCCAAGGTAGAAGACATCAAGGCCCTGGTCATTCCAACCAATGTGACTGAGCTACAAGAGCTGCTAGGGATCCTCACATATATGGCGCCGTTAATCCCAAGGCTGTCAGACCTGACAGTTTTGATGAGAGAGCTACTCAAAAAGGACACAGAGTTCGACTGGTCGCCAAGTCACGAGAGTGCACTACGCAAAATCAAAGAACTGATCTGTGCTGAGGTCACGTTGACTTACTTCGACCCAAGTAAGGAAACAGTAATTCAAGTTGATGCATCAACAAAAGGACTTGGTGCTGCACTTGCACAGGAAGGAAAGCCGGTCGCGTTTGCATTAAAAAGCCTGACCCCAACAGAACAAAGGTATGCTAACACTGAACGTGAACTGTTGGCAGTTGTCTTTGGGTGTGAAAGTTTCCACTTTTATCTATATGACAACTCCTATGTGGTTGAGAGTGACCATAGGCTACTGGAAATGATGAGCCTCAAGAACCTCACCGCCGCGCTGCCGAGACTACAGAGGATGCTTCTGCGTCTTCAAGGATCCGACATGAACATCCGTTACCAGCCAGGACGAGAGATGATCCTGGCGGATGATCTCTCGATACTGCTTACGTAACACAACGATTGATCTTGATCTCAAAGTACATCTCGTCCATTTTTCAGGGAGCAAGCAACTCCAGCTGCACAGTGAGACCAACGCAGACCCGGTGCTATCACAACTGAGGGACCAGATCCTGAGAGGATAGCCCAAGACACACAGAAAAGTCACGAGTTAGCTCCGGCCCTATTGGTCCTATCGAGATGAACTGAGTATCGAGAACGGCATCATTCTCAAAGGTGAGCGATTGTTAATCCCAAGAAGCATGAGGGGTGAGATCTTACAGAAGATCCACAGTGGACACCAAGGAAGCAAAAAATGCAAGCTTCGTGTAAAAAGCTGTGTTTTTTGGCCTGGCATCAATAAAAATATTGGTGAACTCTTACTAGGATGTCCGACATGCCAGGAGAACAAGAAAAGTCAAGGACCAGAGACACTACAACCTCATGAGATCCCAACTCCTCCGGCAAGTCGTCGCTACGGACCTCTTCCACTTCAACTCTCAGGAATATCTGCTCGTGGTTGACTATTATTATAAGTTCCCCTTCGTGCGACAAATCCCCCTTGGGGAGTATTCCAGCCAGTTGATTGTGAATATCACCAAACAACTATTTGGCAAGCAAGGAGTACCAGAACGTGTTGTGAGTGATAATGGACCGCATTATAATTCTTACGCATACAAGTCGTTTGCTGCAGAAAGGGGATTCGAGCACGTAACGTCATCACCCCGCTACACACAATCCAATGGTTTTGCAGAACGTGCAGTTCAGTCCATGAAGTCGGCCATAAAGAAGGCGCTGGCGAGTAAACGCAACATGGATATGGCTCTGGCCTGTCTACGCTCAACACCAATCGACACGTCATTCCCAATCCGAGTGAGCTGCTGTTTAACCGGAAGCTGGTCAGTAATCTCCCAGTCCGTTGTCGTAACAAGTACGAGCACGCAGATGAGGTACAAGAGAGACTCCAGCAATGGCAGAACACACAAAAGGCATATTACAACAGATGCGCCAATGACCTCCCGCCACTTGGGCCTGGGCAAGAAGTTCGAGTACAGAACCAGGAGTCCGGGAAGTGGTCACCAGCGACTGTGAAACAAGTGTGCTCCGAGCCATGGTCATATATCGTGGAAACTGCGGAAGGCAAAACCCTGCGATGCAACAGGAGACAACTCCGGGACACAGCCGGGACACAATTCTACACACTGGAGAAACCCAACACACAACCCACAGACCACGGCGCGACAAGAACACTTGCACATGAGGTAGGCTCCAGTCAGTCACAACCTTCATCCAACTCCATCGTCCCGCTGCCGGCAGAAGTTGGCAAGAACACACCGTCCAGGAGCACAAGCAGAGTGTCAATCCAAGGCCCGCCAGTCCAGCATAACCCAAGACCAGCACCTGTGCCGGTCGCCACAGGATCCGGCAGGGTGGTAAGAAAATCACACGGTTATGACCAGTGACATTATAATCTTGATCATATTTAAATTGTATTTTAGAATTGACATGTTAATGTGTTGATGTGAAATTGTATGAAGCCATAGTAGCAGTTAAACAAAAATAGAAAAAAAAATAAAAATGAAGGCTATATATTGTGTATCTTTTGGTCGTGTGTATATTATGATGATTCTATGTGTCATATGTTCAAAGCTGAATATTTTGAGTAATAAGTGATGCACAAGAGGTGCAAAGTTTTATATATCTTATGTACTCATGTGAAATGTCAAATTATGGTTTTGCAAATTCCCCCCAATTGTAGATGTATCGTCGTAAACGTTAAAATTATTCTTTTGTAGGCCTAATTTTAAACCATTTCAGGCATCTTAAATAATTTGTTGTATAAAATCAACTAAACTTATATTAGATTAGAGTCTATTTTATTGGAAGGGGGATGTAGCATGATGTAAGTAATCCTCTAAGAAATTAGTTCGTGCTTGCTTGTGCACAAATACATGCATGTACACAAATCAAACCAGTCTGAATAAAGTTCTCAACTAGTAAGCGTCGTCATTCTTAGACTCCCGACAACGGAAAACATTTCAGCTGCAAATGAATGAAGAACTCATCTTGATCCTCTTCTGTGAACCTTAGAATTAACCTCTGGCCATCTAACACATTAAACACGGGTTCGTACCTAGCAGTTGTCTCTGTCTGCGCTGTCGACTGTGCACGGGCATTCAACAGCTCCAACTCCCTCATGTCATGCAATCCCTCTTGCCTCTTCCTTTTCCTTTTCTCCTCCTTCTCTTTCTTTTTCTACCATCCTCCTCTCATGTCTTGCAATCTCTCAGGCTTCTCGTTCTTTTTCTTCCACTTCTTTTTCTCTTTCTGTCCGTCTTGCTTCCATTTCTTTCGTACGTCATTTTTCTTCTCTCTCTTCTTCTTGTCTTGCTTCTATTTCTTCCCGTCTTCTCTCTTTTTCTTCTTGTTCTACCATCATCTTAAACTTAAGCAAATTCCCCTCTGCTGCAATTCGTCAAATCTCAGCCTCAACATACGTATCTGCTTTCATGCCTTCATTTTGTGGTCAACTGGTCCTTGTTTCGCTAAAAAAAACTTCCTCAGCTTCCTCCAACAATTCATGAGCTGCTACAATATTTCCTTCCGACAACTTTCCCGAATTATCAACGCTTCTAAGGCTAGACACTTGACTTGGGCCTTAATCATCCCATTCGTTACATGGCCATCACATGCCATTAAGATAGAGAGCCACTGAACTTTAGTTACATTAGCTTCTGACAATTCCTGAACATTTGGGTAATTCAAAAACTCTTGGATATCAAACTGTGCCATCTTGTTCTTTATAAGATAATTTTATACCTTCCAAAAATATATATTCTAACAGTACACAAAATCCTATCAACACTGTACTGCTCAAAACCTTTAAACAAAACACGGCCCTGTTATCACCAATATTTAAAACAGACTCGCTTGATCCCAAGTGTCTGAGCAGCAAAAAAAAATATTATATAATGATGGTTCCCGGGTCTGGGCCTCAAAAATATATTATACTATGGCTCGTGTCTGGGAACCAAACAGATATGATTTATATTACGAATGGCAAGCTATGCAACCTCTCAAATTCCAAACGCACTTGTTTACTTTTACTTTAAATCTGTCATACTTGGAAATATAAATAACTGAACTCTGAGACAATTAAATAACTCCCAGACAGCAATATATAAAATACTGAATATCCAAAGGTCTCTTAAGTACACTAAAAAAAACAAAAAAAACAAAAACTGGGTAACTATTCTCAAGACATGTTCAAACAAACTTATACGGTTCATAAAAGGATACGAGCGAATATGCATTAAACACTGATGATTGAAATAATACACTCTTTACAAAAATAGATATATTCTATAAAAAATACAACACTTTAAAAGAAATTTACATAAATCGAATAAATCACTCGAAATATTATGTCTAAGCAAAACTAAGATTAAGACAAAATTGTTACCATCTGAAAATTATATAATTTAAACTATTATATCTGAATAAAGCTTAGACTAAGAAAAAGAAATAACACTTATGAAAATTATGCAATCACTTGTTTCACTTGAAATTAAATCTGAATACAATATTTATGTTTGACACTTAATGAAAATAGATAACCAGATCACAATACAAGAACCTATCACCTTCCTACAGGGCCGTTCACAAAAACTCTAAGAGAATTTTTATAAGTACTCACTATGATTGCAAACACTTGTCACACCAAAACTTCGTTATTTCACTGAACACTTTTAAAACAATACACTAAGCTGTGTGCAAGAGTGAGAGAGAGGGAATTCTCCATCTATCTATGCAACCCTGGGATTGCT